>NC_056748.1:39348252-39610752 GCF_019279795.1 Protopterus annectens
GAAATTGTGAATTCATTATGGGGCTGACCCCCCCCCCCCCCCACATCTCTTATAGTCATAGGATGACAGTAAATATTCCGTAATGAACATTGCATCCAAAATAAGTAATATTAAGATCCAGACCGAGTCCTAGTAGTCCTTTATGTGGCAAGCAAGAAACCTTAGTACCCACGTATGTCATTCATGGACTGTTCCAGTTGGATAGCGTACTCCTCTACTATATTTCATAGAATCTTGGTTATTTTAAAGATCAAAACAGTACTGGATGATATGCAGATATCTGGCATTGTTATTAAAGGAAGTACACATATGCTAGTGTATTGAACACATAACATCTCCACCCAAACCTGAAAAGGAGTTTTCTCATATTAATTTTTGATATAAAGAAAGACAATCAAAATAGTTTGTGATAGTGGAAAAAACGAGATGGAAGTTTCACTCCCATTGTTGTAGAGGAATGGGAGATCGATTCAGGACGGCGGCTTGTCTGTCTCAGGACATTGATTTGATATTGCTTGGTACCGATACCCAACTGAATTGGAAAGTCTAACGTCTGTGCCAAGGACTGTGTGTAGAGAACATGTGGACAGGCGTATAAAGCATACGATTTGTGCCTTGAGATTACGATACGAATGTAAACAGTAAAACAACCTAACCCATATATGGTAACTTCCACGAAGACATGCACGCAGTTCATTACTGGTTATAGGGCAAATCAGAAATCCTATCAGAGGCCGTACAACCTCAGATGATGATTGGACACTTGCATCACATGTCAGCAAAACAACCCAGCCTGTATATGGGAACTTCTTCAAAGTCATGTACGTAGTTCAGTATTGGCTACAGTGCAGACAAGAAATCCTATCAGAGGCCGTATAGCCTCAGATGAAGATTGGACATCTGCATCAAGTATCAGCGGAATAGGATCACTATTCACTGACGTTTCCAGCCTATTTGAATAATATAACTCAAGATGACGTTCTTATAATTGTTTCTCAATTTCAGGATTAAGTGAAGTCCTGATTTCCAATTAAATTAGAATGTAGATTTTACACAGATTTTTCATGGAGAGCATTCAGAAGGAATTAAATTGTAAGGAGAATGTAGGTTGTAAAACAAATTAATTAGAATACGACTTTCCTTCTGAAAACCATGTATGCAGCGGGGATCTCTTGTGGGTTGTATATGAATCGATATAAAGCTTGCATGTTTGTGATTCAAGCAATGAAACAATGGAGTCTGCACATGGCAGGAATGGTTTAATATTGATCAAATTGCAAACTAAATGCCCTATTAGAATTTACAGAACTGTTAACGAAGATTGGATACTTGAATTGAGAACAGGATTTCCATTCGTTAATGTTTTCACCTAATTTGAATAAAGTAATTTGAAGCGATGAACTCACATCTGCCTCTAGAAAGAAATACAATTTTGGTACCTAGTTGAATCAAACCGCACATTATTTGCGATGAGATATCCATAGAGAATATGTGGATGGCCTTAGACTGTATAAAGTCTGTTAATACAGTTTACAGTGAGAATGTAGATTGTAAAACAACTGAGTAAACATACGGTTATTTCTACAAAACTACGGAAGTAGTAATAACTTGGCTAGCACTAGCTGAAGTATGATATAAGATCTTATAGAGACCATGCAAGCCTTGGAGGAAGATTGGCTATCTGGTATGAGTAGATAGTAAATTGGGCTTCTTATTTTTAATAAAACCCAGCACTAACTAAGGCGATGAATTCACGCTCCCATAGACGTGTGTCAGACACAGACGACTCTTAGAAATCTTGATAATTTTCAAATAGGATGAATGTAAAAGAGAACTGATTGGGCACAGCAAGGATGCTAAGACTTTCATTGGTTAATTAATTGAAAAACTTTTTATTTAAGTAAATTGAGCGTCCCACTTTTTTAACGATCTGAAGAAGATTTTATCGAAAGTGCTTATCATTTGTAAATGAACAAGGGACTTTTATTTACTTTTTTAATCGTGGATATATTAAAGTTTACTTCTTAAAGGATTATTGTATTGTCTGTTATGGACAGCGTTATTCAGCTCTTTTTCTACAAACAACTGTTTGTAGCATTAGCCCAGGTGAGCTATCTGTCGTTGTTTTTGCTGTTTACTGTATTCGACAGCTTCACCTTAACAGTGGGAAGACATATTTCTTGCTTAGTACCCACGTAGGTAGGTAAGTGCAAAACTATAAAGAGAGAGATATCTTTCCTTTTTGTCATTGTTTTGATTCTGTGATGTGGCATGGTGGTTTTCAAGCAGGAAAGAATCCTGTGGTAGTTGGAGCCTCCTTTTGGTGTCTTTGGGTCTTGTTTGTCCAAACTGATGCTGAGATCTGGTGGTCTGGAGTTCTGTTACATCCTTTTTGAGTTTAGAGTTAGGATGAGATTTGATAGAAAGTCCTTATTTAATTAAAATCAGCTTTCATATGCATAAAAAAGAGAAGCGAGTACTCAGCTTTCTTCAGAGTTGGATGATTCTTTATTGGCAGATAAGCACTGCTTAGTGGACTGAGTACAACTGGTGTTATCCCAGCTTTTTGTTACAGTTTTAGTGGGTGGGTCCATGATTGTTGACTACAATAACATGATAAAGGTTTGACTCCAATAACATCATAAAGGGTGTGTCAGGGGAGGTTGCATTTTATTTAAAAATGCCCATGATGTTATGGTGGGCATGGCCATGTGTGCTTAGGGGTGGGAACCAACGTTACATAGCCGGCCTTTAGGCATAGGCCAACAAGACGGCCGCCTAGGGCACCGATTTAGTAGGGGCACTTTTCCAGTATTTATTTGGTGTAGGTAGACCAGGATGGGGGCACTGGGTGGTGTGTTGGGAGGTGCCATGGTGCCCTTTTGCCTAGGCCGCTCCTGCCTTATTAATAATGTTACAATCACAGTTGTTTGATTTTTTCCAAGTTCATATGGTGGCTTACAGTGTCTGTTCCTACCAACCCCATAGTTGTTTTCTAAACACCATCCCATTTTCTGTTTATTTTTTTTACAATATCCCATTTTTATATATGCAAATATTTAAAACATCTTTTTTTGTTTTCATTATTTGAAAATCTATTATTAAAACCATTTCCCCAATATCTTCAAATAATTATTTTTTATAAAGTTTCCTTGCCATTTCTTTATCCTGCGGCAAAGCAGCATGGTGTTATAGTGGGCATGACCATGTGTGTTGGGATACCGCAAATTTCCGAGTGGCCCCTTTAATTTCTGAATTTCCCGGGGTTTGATTTTTTTTTTTAGGGAAGGTGCGATGACAACAGCATGAGGCAGCCAGTGAGTGAGCCATTACTAAATTTAAATTTACTGGTCCTCGGGTTTGGCAGTCTGCAAATTCACACAGGCACTGCAGTCTGCACTTTTCTTCTCCTGGCTCCAGCAAAGAAAAAAAAAGACGGTGTTGTTTTGTTATTAATTCTTAAGAATGGAAACTTTAGTGTACTGTGGCTGCTCTATTGCATTTGGATTTTGGAACGGGGAAAGGTCTTTTATTTATGTTATTAAGGCTCCGAATGTAAGAAAGTGCTTCCTACACAGAGTATGTGTTAAATACTACTAAAATGTATGCTGGTGGACTTAGTACCTGAAGCAAGTCATTTATATTTTTAGTTTGTTTGCCAAAAGGGTAAGCAAATTGGCCCTTCTCAGACCCTTTCATCCACAACCCAAGTCAGTGACAAGAGAACTGAACTAAATTTCAGACCGTGGATCTGTGAGACGGAGATCATACCACTGAGTTGTTGTACTGTCTATTATAACAGGATCATTTGTCTGATTGCTTACTTTTGGTAATGGTAACTGACTGTAAAGTGCGAGGCCACACTTTAGAGATGCATTGCAGGATTTTTATCAGGTTAAGTGCGGTCCAGCTCTACAAGTAGTAGTGTACCTCTCTCGCTCAAGTATTATACAAGGTGCATTTTACAAGTGCGAGGATTGATGACTCAAGCGCATTTTGAATGTGTTTTATTTATGTTATGAAGGGCTCCGGCTCTGCAAGTATTGTACTTCTCTTGCGCATTTGTTTTGGTATTTGTTTTCATGGTAGGCTTGTTAATTGCAATTGTTTCTTGATTGATTTGTTTGTATTAATGTTCAGTAATAAGAGATACACAAGAATAACTGCATCCTGCATTTGGGTGTGTGCACGCACTCTACAAAACATACCTGGAAATGTGTCACTAGCGGAGCTAAAACTGTTAAACCTGTCAAACGTTCTGCATGTTGCTCTGTCTACCAAGGTCCATTGTTTTATCCTTCTGAAGCTAAATACATTAAAATGTGGTTCTGGTTTCCATCTGAATGTCTCTCAAAAAAGAGTGAATTCAGTGAAATGCAAACAAATATAATAAATTTAATTTTCATGCCAGTACATGCCTGTCATTTTTGGACACTACTTGAGAATGTGAATTACAAAATAGTTGGCTATAGAGTGTTCATAGGTTGATAGTAGGCTATCGGCCCTAGGGCCTATACAAGCCTAGCCATAACAATTCCCTGGCTATTTCTTTCCACACTATTTACTTCCCTGGACCCCTGTCTATCCTCTGGCATGATCCCCGGGGTGAATTTCCTTTCTCCCATCCAATCATCAAGGTTCCTTTTGACGAGGGTCAAAGAGGTGCTCTGCTTGACATGTATGGACAATCTATTCCAGAGTCTGGGGAGTCTCTGGGTCAGGAACCTATCCCTCCAGCATGTTTTGTTTATTGTGATGACAAGATTTAGATCCCTGGAGCATGTGGCTCTGAGGGATTGGGATTTCTTTAAGTGTAGCATGTCCAGCAGCTCTGGGTTTGACAAGGCCTTGTATGTTAAGCAGAGATCGCCTCTGAGTAGACGATATGTGACAGAGTATAGCTGGAGTTTTTTAAGGCGGTCAGCATAGGGCATCGGCTTTAGGCCTGTGATTCTTTTAGTGAGGTATTTCTGCGGCCTTTCCAGTTGTTGCAGATGTCTTGAGAGGTACATACCAAATGGGGTGTTGTATTCTATAATGGGTCTAATGAGGGATGAGTACAGTGGGACAATGACCTCCTTTTTTCTGGATGAAAAGCCCTTAGTGATGAGGTGTGCCACATAGAAGGATTTCCTGGCTGCTGCTTTGTCTTGTATGATGTTAGGGTACTGCCTTGGACAGGCTCAAATGTGTTGAACTATATGTGTGTTCCTGTAGTTTAGAATTGTTAAGTATTTATAAAGTGTGAGCATTTTACACACACACAGTGGGAATTTATCCATTTGTTTTATTGTATATGCTTTCGTTTTTTGTCATATTTTCTTACCTTTTGTTTTCTACGTTGTCTGCACCTATTTGTGAAGTTGTAAAGTGAAAGTGATGTATCATATCATGTCACCACACCTGGAGATAAGTACCCCTCCAGCAGTGTCTTCCTTGTTGTGTACAGAGCATGGTTTGTACACTGCATTGCATTCTGCCATTAGTCCGTAAAGTTTTTCTTTGGCAGATGTAGTCAAAAGCCTTTCTGTTGCCCAGCGTTGAGGTGCAGAGGGATAATAACTCCCTCACTGCATCCCAGACAGCCTGAGCTCAACTAGCAGCATGGGCAGGGGAGGATAGGAATGAGTGTCCATTGCCGGCTTGCCCTTCCTGTGTGTGGGTAGCAGTTTGGCGCTCTGTGTGTGGGTGGCAGTTTGCCGCTCTTTGTGTGGGTGGCAGTTTGCCGCTCTACACTGGTGATACCTGCATGAATGTAGATGTATTTCCATAGCATGAACTGTCTAATCAGCTTATGCTGCAAGCAGTGTACCACGTGACCAACAGGTTGCACCTTCTCAGGCAGCTGTAGTGAAGCTCCCAGGTGTGCCATGGGAGTGGAGATAAGACAGTCCACGGGATCTGCAGGGTGACCTGTTCCTTAACTGAGCCTGTGCACCACAGAAAAGGCCTTTCTCTTAAAGGATCAGTGCTCCTGTTGCTTCCTTTCAGATTGTGTTTCTGGCTGTTTGTTTACATCATGGCCATATAGTTGCCAACTGGAGTTGTAGTCTGATTTTGCAGTTAAGGGGAGGGGGACAGAGCACCTTTTGGAAGGGCTTGTTTCATTTCCTTATGCTTATCCTCTTCCCCAAGACTTATTTCCTACTGTTTTTGATTTTTTCAAGTGCACACCCACTCCTGATGTCCCATCAAACTGAATATTTGCCTGTTTGTAATATAATGTCTTACTTTCTTTCTGCATTGCAGGGAGGGGAATCATAGTAGTATTACTTGATCGGAAATTGTACAGAGACCTGTATACTTGGTATGTGTCAGTGTCTGGGGCCATGTTTTGGTTGTCTGTTCTTCAGTTTTTGTTTGAAATTTGGTATCCCATAATTCCATTGGGGTGGGTACAGAGCATGGTTTGTACACTGCATTGCATTTGCCATTAGTCTGTGAACTTTTTTGGGGTGGGCGGGGTTGCATAATTATGTATGGAAGTTTTATGTTAATCAGCATGCAGATTTGTGCCTATTTTTCGTGGGTCTTGTCCAGATTTTTGATGTTTCCAGGTTGAGAGGTTTGGTGGGAACCAACATTATATTAATATGCTTATTACATTATTTATTAATGTCACAATCACAGTTGCTTGATGTTTTTCAAGTTCATATGGTGGCTTACACTGTCTGTTCCTAGCAACCCCATAGTTGTTTTCTAAACACATCTCATTTTCTGTTTTATTTTCCACCCCCAAAGTGCCTTTTTTAGACAATGCCAAACTGCTAAACCTAATGACTTAACTGAACCTGTGAAGGAATATCTCAGAGCTAGAAGTCTTAACAAGAAACTCCACTCCCTGCAAGCCTCCTTCTCCCTGGAGAATGTAGACGTATGTGTAGTAACGTAAACATGGTTTAAGGTCATGGAGAGTACCCCAGCAGTGCAAGGTTATAATGCCTTTCACATCTTTAGACCAGTTACAGCACAGGAGGGGACTAAAGGTGAGGGAGTTTCAGTCTGTATTAAAAGCAACCTCACATCCAGACTAGTTAAAGTGTATCACCCACTGGAACTCATACATGTGAAACTCACCATAAACAGAGTACCGCACCATATCCTTGCAACATACAGGTCCTCCTCCATGTCCTAGGAAACCTATATTACCTATCTCAATGTACTAGATTCCCTCACCGTTCAGCCCAACACTATATTCATGGGGGATTGGGAATCCTACACCACTTCTAGTGCACAAGCCCAGCAATTCCTAACATTTGTTAATGCCAACATTCTAGAACAGTTGGTCCATTCTCTTACCAGGTGTGCGAACTAACATCCTTGACCTTGTACTCAGGAACATGTGTGTGTGTGTGTGTGGGGGGGGGGGGCAATGTTCCTCACCCAGTGTAATGTTTTTGCTCATTGGATCTGACTGTAAGGCAGTATAACCTGAAATACAAATCCAGAGATCAAGGGAAACCAAAAACCTTTAGGTGCTATTCCAAGGCTAACCTTTCTCTACTAAACAACACCTTGGCTGAATTCCAAGCAGCCCCAAACCCAGTAGACACCATAAAATATACTGAACTATTTACAAACTCTCTCAACAGCCCTCCTGATAGCTGTATAGAGCAAGCTATAATCACGCATATTAAGAACAAGACAAACTCAAAAGACAAGCCACCCTGGTGGAATCACAATATTAATTGGTTATATAAGAAAAGAAAAAATATCTTGGCCAAGTGTAGCAGAAACAAAGCCATACATACTAAAAGCTTGATGACCAATCTAAACAGGCAACTAAGAGGGTTAATTAATACTTCAAAGGCTAAATTTGAAGAAAAAATAGCTTCTTAGGCAAAGGACAACCACAAAGCTTTCTACAGCTATGTCCGTAACCTTATTGGAAAAACACAACAATGTTCTGAACTTATTGTAAGTGGCATCACCCAAACTGAACCAGAGGCCATTGCCAAAATTTTGTCTCACACATCAGCTCAAACCCCCCCCCCCCCCCCCACGATAGTCCGGAGGAAATACCACATAACACAATCCCTCCAACCATTACTAGACAACAGGTCATTAATGCACTTTCCAAGCCCAGAAACACTGCATCGATGGGCCCTCATAACATCCCTGAATATTTAATAATTAGTAAGAAACATGACCCTCTCTGGTCCACTTGAATCACTTTTCAACTGGAGCCTTCAGTCAGATTTTGTGCCCAAGGAATGGAAGATGGCTACAGCCATTCCCCTGCACAAAGAAGGTCCAACCACTGCTTTGGGTAACTACAGGCCAGTAAGTCTTACCAGCCTCTTATGGACATGATAAATAAGGACATAGGTAACCTGCAAATGCTGGACCCATCACACTTTGAGTTTGTTAAAGGAAGTTTATGCATATTAAATCTGGTGGACTTTTTTGAAAGGGTCACCAAAACACTGGATGAAGGTAAGACTGTGTGCCACAGCTTACTTCAAGTTGGCCAAGGCCCCACTTAGGCATTATAGACAAGCTCACTAATTTAGGTATAAACCCTTTTATTACCTGATGGATAGCCAGCTGGCTCACTGATAGGATCCAGGCAGTCAAAATATGTGAGGCCACCTCCACCAAGAGGCCAGTCACTAGCGGAGTCTCTCAGAGCTCAGTACTGGGCCTGCTACTTTTTACATCTGTTTTTCTGAAGTAGAAGCAAATAATTAAGGTTTATGGCTGACTAAGTTTGCAGGTGATTCCAAGCTGGGGGTTATCATCAACTCCCCTGCTGACACTAGCATTCTGTAAGGTCTATCCCTGACTAACAAATGGCCATGTTGATAATACACCACTAAGAGTCTACCCAGTGAGTAGGGATCTAGGTACGCATGTAGACAGTAGCCTTACCTTCAACCACCAAGTGGCCACTGTTGTGAGGAAATCCTTTCATGTTGTGCAACTTGTAAGTAAGGGCATGGCATCTATGTCCATAGGGATCATTATCGTACTGTATTCTGCCCTTATCAGACCAGTCATAGAGTACAATGCTTCCTTTGGTATGTACCTGACCTGGCTTATACGGCAAGTAGAGCAACCTCAAAGATTCCTTACAAAAATAATACAAGGTGTGACAAAACTGCCTTATGCAGAGCACCTTAAAGCCCTTTCCCTCTAATAAGTCTCCTATTGATTGCTGAGGGGTGATCTATGCCTCACTTAGAAGGCATCCACAAACCCCGCACTTATGAATCTCCTACATATTTGTAAGTCAAAGAGAATCAGAAATACAAGATCTAGGGACTTGAATTTTGTCTGTGATTTAAACAGAGCATGCTAAAGACAGAGTCCCAGAGACTGTCCCTCCTATGGAACAGACTTCTCATACATGTGAAGCTGAGTTCGTCTGTTTACCCAGTTTAAGCACAAGCTAGACAAGTGATGGGGCATTGGAAATTTACCCTAGGCTTGGCATCCATGTTCCTTATGAACAGAGGTAGCTTATAAATGCCTGGCCCCCCATATCCTTTTTGGTTACAGGGCATCATTATTATTTTGGGAATATTTGTCTAGGCTTAGAAAGAACCCCCAGGTCGTTAGCCTTGTAATAGTTCTATGAATCTGTGAATACGGTAATGTAAGTTCAACTGTATACTCAGGAGTGGCAGAGGACATGATTGGTTGTAAGCAAGTTGGAAAGAAACGTGACAATTAATTTACTGAGGGGTTGACACTTCCCTAAATAGTTCCAGACACAGTGATCAACAGGTTAGGTGTGTGGGTATGTTGTTGAAGACAGGGTACACTTGGAATTCAACCTTTGAATAGAGCGGTGCTCATTGACCAAATCGAAGATGATCTGAACTGTGGAGTGGAGGACATTTACACGCATATATTTAGTAGTATTTTTATTTCCAGTTTAAGCTTGAGAAAGTGTCACAGAAGTATGTATCTACTTCTAAAGCAAGAAATGAAGGAACATCCTTAGCATTCAGCCAACTCATGTGTTAGTACGGAAAGTCCCACAGCTCTGGGTCTGTTTCCAGCCGAAATACATAGTAATCACCAACAAGTCACAGAAGGAGGTAAAGGTTACAATTTTAGTTATGCAGCACAAATCGAAAAACTTTGAAACAGAGACATGGATAATAGAATCCAGGCAATAATTACACTTCACAAGATGAAATTCATGAGGCACAACGACTGTTCAAATAAAACAAAATGATTGTGCTAAGTCAAATGTGTAACGAAATGCTGGAAAGAATCCACGAGGTGCAACTGGACATTGACTAGTGTAAAAAAAAAAAAAAAAAAAAAGAGCATGGAATATAATGTTTTGTCTTGTCAGACAGAATTAATGTAAAAAAGTTATCTCTGTAACCAGTTTCACAGACCAACATTGTGGTACCAGATGAAATACCAGACAGATGGTGAGGTTACACTGAAGCTAATTTGTTTAATTTCATGGCCACTCAGTATCTTGTCAGGACTGATCATGATTCAAGGTATACAGAACTCATTAAGCTAAGAGATGTGGGTTTGCTATCAGACAATACACTCTCAAAAGCTATTTTTTCCTATTATAGCATCCATGGCGTTCATGTGTCTGATAGAAGTCTCCACTTTGTCAGTCAAGACTTTTGTGCATTTTTGCAACACTAGGAATTTCAATTTTTTTATTATTTGTATGATTTTATTTAATTGTCATAGGTTCATAGAAGATTGCTAGGTTAACAACTTGAGTATTTAAAATCCTAGCCAATTTAACCCAGTTTTACCCGATATATGGCCCCTGGGTAACACCTTTATTGAACTATCACTTAAGACATAGGCAAACATAAATTTATAAAGAAGAAAACTAACCACATAAGCATGTTCACAGTTAAAACATTCCACGTCACATACATGCTTGTACACAGTTATCATCTATCCATCATTACATAACTCCTCCTCTAAAACATTCCGCATGCATTATTCCCATAATATCCATTTTTTTCTAGGTAGGTTGCTTTTGCCTTTTTCTAAAGATCCCGCTTCCACTTATTTTATCTCTGTTACAATATTCACTACTTCAAGTACAGGTTTTGCTTTTTTGGCAGCCAACAGAATTGAACTTAAGGCCCCACTGAGTATCTGGGGAAGGAACAAGAGAAGCCCTGTGTCATCCCTACTGTCTGAATCTATTTGTCTGTATAATATTTGTAGCCCCTATTCTACTCATTTAAAAATGTAAAACAGTGTGCAACTATACCTGATATTTTCTGTTTCTTACCAGAATTTGGCACATGCTTTACAATAGGTTTCGACTGCTCAGTTTTAAACATAGTTTCTTTACATAATAATAGCTAAACTACTCCGACAGCTTTTCTGCATCCTTAGAGTCACTGAAACATCACCTTTTGCAAAGAAGCAGACAAGGCCTTTTAAATTTATCAGTGGCTGACGTTGCTCTCATTTTATTTTTAGCATGAGGATCCTCAGAGTCTAGCTGCACCTTAAGTACATTTTTAGATCACGTACATAATTGAGATGTTAAGAGAGGCTGTCCAGCTGTGAAACTTCTGAGCTTGTGTCTCAGAGGCAGTATGAGCTCTGGCTAGCAGTGCCTTTTGCTTGGCTTTTTCACAGTGCTAATATTCATTCCCCTCTATTTTCATAAAATGTGACTTTTAAGCTGAGCTGGAAGGATTATAGCTCATTCATTCTGGTCCCATCTTTCCTGGGGGGCATGCCACACAAAGGCTCTGAAGAATACCTCAAGGTTGTCCTTCCTGGTCTGTGGTTTCAGTGGTGGAACTGTATTATGGTGTTGCTGTAGCGTTAGCAATCAGGACCATACCCTCAGCTGTAGCAGCAATAGTTTGCAGCAGTTGCTCCATGGTCATAATCTTGGTATAAAATTAGGTATAAGGTATAATACTGTGGAATAGAATGCACTCCACTCAAAGCTCACAGCATCATGGGAATACTGTGGAATAGAATGCACTCCACTCAAAGCTCACAGCATCATGGGAATACTGTGGAATAGAATGCACTCCACTCAAAGCTCACAGCATCATGGGAATACTGTGGAATAGAATGCACTCCACTCAAAGCTCACAGCATCATGGGAATACTGTGGAATAGAATGCACTCCACTCAAAGCTCACAGCATCATGGGAATACTGTGGAATAGAATGCACTCCACTCAAAGCTCACAGCATCATGGGAATACTGTGGAATAGAATGCACTCCACTCAAAGCTCACAGCATCATGGGAATACTGTGGAATAGAATGTACTCCACTCAAAAGCTCGTAGCATCATGGGAATACTGTGGAATAGAATGTACTCCACTCAAAAGCTCGTAGCATCATGGGAATACTGTGGAATAGAATGTACTCCACTCAAAATCACATAGCATCATGGGAATACTGTGGAATAGAATGTACTCCACTCAAAAGCTCGTAGCATCATGGGAATACTTACATTTGCTGCAGTCTTACTCACAGCACACACTGTAGGAACACTGGCATCTCCAGGCAAGATAAATATGCTCAAACAGATTGACTTCCTGCAGACAGTGGAAGGTTAAAGACTTCAGGCATAAATGTTGCACCAAAAGTATTCTCACCAGTGTGAAATATAAAAACATGAAATTTCATGAGCTTATCAAGATATTCAGTTTTATTACAAATGAAAATAAAGGTATCTAAATAAAGCACAAGTTCAGACTGTTTGACAACACTTTGTTATAGTCCATTAGCCTAATAAAACAAGGACCACAGTTAATTATTAGTAAATAAAAGTCAAAATATCCTTCTATTCTTGATCCAAGTACTCAGCAGCAGCTTCTCTCCTCTTGGCTTCACTTGTTTCCTCTTCACTTATATCCAGTTATATCCAGGTCTCCCTACACGAACACAGTAAAATGATTTTTCTGGCTGCAGAATGTCACCTAGAATAGATGATCTGAAGTTGCTGTTTTCATTTGCTCGTCAACCTGTGGGAATATGGATTTGGCATTTATCCGACTCAACCGTATTCTCCAGTATCGGATCCAAGCTCCTCCCCTACCCATAATACCCCTGTCTCCCTCTTCACCCCAGATCTCTTTTTCCATGTGTTCAGTTAGCTTCATGATCTGTTAGCTTTGAGTTTCCTGTGGGTTTTCTGGTCTTTTTCTTTTGTTTTTCATCTGTATTATCTCTTTCTAGATTTATACCCTGCCTGTGTACTTCTGCACTCAGGCGTTGGATCCTTTATATGAAAAAAAAAAAAAAACCTTGCTCCCACTTTCCTATCTAGTGAGTGTGTTGGAGTGTGTTTGAGTTTTATGGCTGAAATCCCTAAGCCAGGCTTTTGGAAATGCATGGAGTGTGGCCATAAGCTCCCCCCTTCTGATGGCCACACACTCTGTGTTGTATGTCTGGGGGTTCAGCACCTGCACACCTCCTGTTCAATCTGCATGGGCTTCAACCCCCCCGCACATTGACAGGAGGAACAAACTTATTTTGAGAGGCCTCCTTCCCCTGCCTTTTTCTGAAGCCTCGGCTTCATCTTCCTCTGCCCTGGCCTCTGGGACTCAACCTCCCACCAAGAAGTCTGGGGACGGGGACAAACATCACCACAAGGAGTGGTATAGGCCCAAAAAATGGCCCCCCAACCTTGCTTCTTCAACCGAGCTCCCAGCCAAATCCCACCCAGATTCTAGCCCAAGTTCCCCTCAGCTCCAGTCACCTCATTTCTCGCCGGAGCCAGAGGTCTCTTGGGCCTGCTGCCCCTTCTCAGCCTCTCCCTGGAGCCACTCCAGGCCTGTATCTGTAGCTTCCTCCATTCGGTCCACCTTTCTGAAGCCGAGGTGGACAGGATGATATGGAAATTCATCCGGACCCAGATCCAGATGGGAGTCTTGCCTGCCCCCTTCCCCTCTGGGTCTGGGAGCATGCAGTCTGCCTTTCTTCCCATTGCTTCTTCTCCGATCTGACCCCTGGCATCTTTGGGCCAAGGTTTCTCAGCATTGAGAGGTTGGCACCAGTGGTCCCAGGTACCTCGATGCTGACCATTGCCCTGAGTGGCTTGGCCCTGACCGGTTTAGAGCCGTCTGACTCTCGGAGCCATAGTCTCGTCACTGGATCTGAGGGGATGTTGTCTTCTTTGAGACTTTTGGAGTCAGCCCTTCCCCTTGGAGTCTCGGCACCTGGAGGCTCGGATCTGGCTCCCCTGCCAACATAGAGGGTGACTGATTTGGTACTACTCCCAGCTTTAGAGATTCGTTCTCCTTCTGCCTTTGATGTGGTTCTCTTGGCCCCTGCAAGACCCTTGACATTATCCTCCTTGGAGTCCATCCTGGCTCCCTCTTTTTCTGGTTCAGAATCTGTCATTCTGCCCCCTCAGGGACAGCCTGTTGCCTCTCCTCCCCAGGGAGTTCCCCCTGGGAATGGCCTGAGTTTTCCAAGTCCTCCCCAAAGACTCCCCCTGAGGAGCTCCCTCAGAAACATACATGCAAAAGGAGGCACTTGGTCTCCCCACCAGAGTCCCTCACAGAAGACACTGACTTAGAAGAAGGGGAGGGCTCCCCCAGTCATCCTCCAGATGATGTCTCATGGAAGTACTACACCAGCATGGGGGGGGGGGGGGGTGTCCAAAAACCCAACCCTGAAGAGTCAGTGTTCCTGCAGGCATTTGGTGCAGGACCCTCTACCTCCTGCATTTCCCTTCCCACTGATCCACTCGTGGACTTAATTTCATCTTGGGCATGGAAGGAACCAGACATGGTGGAGCCCATTCCCAAGTGCCCTGACAAAATTCTAAGCACTCCTTTGGACAGGCAGCACTGGTCTAAGGGATCCCCAGTCGATGCCATGGTGGTTGCGGTGGCCACCAAGAAAGAGTTCACTTAGGAAAGCTCTACGGTCCATCCGCTGGACCGAGAGTCCCAGGACATGGACCATTTTGGTAAGCAGGCTTACGCTTCAGCCACGTTTGCCTTGCATGCACTGAACTACATGGTACACGTCATCAGACTACAGTGGGATCTGGTCAAGGAGGTCACTGAGTCTGCTCCAGGGTCCATGTCGGCAGAGGAGAAGAAAGTGTTCTCCTCCCATATGGCCACCCTAACTTTTATATCCAATACTTCCACGAGGCTCCTGTCAGACGCTACTGAAGGTGTCTCTAGGGCAGCCAGAACAGGCGTTGCCATTAGGCGTCACACTTGGCTCCTGCTATATGCATTCTCGGAGCCCTTCAAGGCATCTTTTATCAATGTCTTCTATGACAGTTCCACATGCTTTGGTAAGACCATTAGTGACACTCTTACCCAGAGTGAGAAAGACAGGAAGACCCTGTCAGCCATTGGGCTTTGCTTCTCAATCTGGCAGTGATCATTTTCCCAGAATCAGCGTGGGGTGAAGAAGATGTGGTTCCAAAAATTTCAGGGCTTTTCCCATGATGCTCAGCACTTGCCTTCCCTCAGAGGTAGAGGGGCATATGATAGACACTGTCCTCATGGCAGAGGGGTCCGTGGAACCAAAGGTCTCAGGATTCTTTCCCGGACAGACCCTTGCAGTACCCCTAAAGGGTTGCCCGGCTACTCATCTCTGGAGGCAGTCGGGGGGATGTATCTCTCTGCACCCAACAGCCTGGGAGTCAATTACTGCTGATTGTTGGGTGTTGCAGATTATATCCATAGGATACTCAATCCCCAGTTCCTCACAAACACCTCCTGTACTTCCCACCCACGCAACGGGAGGAGGCAGTAGTGGAGATTTCCAAGCTGCTCAAAAAGTGAGTCATCTAGCCCATCCCCCCAGACCAGTCCAGATCAGGCATCTATTCCAGGTTCTTTTTGGTGCCAAATAAAATGGGGGACTTAAGACCCATTCTGAATCTTTCAACCCTAAACCTGTCAGTTGCCAAGACAAATTTCTGGATGGTCACTCTCCAATCCAATCTGCCCTTTCTGCAGATAAACAACTGGATGCACTTGGTGGACCTCCAAGATGCATACTATTACATCAAGATGGACAGGAGTACTCGGAGGTTCCTCCACTTCTGGCTGGGAGCCAATCATTATCAATTTAGAGCAGTACCCTTTGGTCTCACCACTGCCCCCAGGGTGTTCAACAAAGTGATGGGAATGGTGGCTTCTCACCTGTGGCTGCACTTCCTCTGCCTGGGCGATTGGCTCGTTTCTGCTCCCTCCAGGCATCGACTCTGTTAAACCAGTGATCTTCTTCTCAAGACTGCCTAACAGCTTGGCATAACCATAAATCTCAACAAATCCCAATTAGATCCTGTACACGACTTCATTGGGGTTCAGTTAGATACCACTCAAACCAAAGTGTTTCTAACTCTGAACAGACTTCAGTCCCTCCGACATCATGTTTTGTACAGTGTTCAGACCCAGTATCCCCCTGAAGATTTGGTTCTTCAGGCATTGGGGTCCATGGCAGCCACAATCACCTTGATCCCTATGGCTCTTCTGCATATGAGAGTTCTCCAATGGACTCTGGTGGTCCAGTGGTCATTGCTAGACCTACCGTTATCTCATCTGGTTCGATTATCTTGGGCATGCTTGGATTTACTTCTCTGGTGGCTTCAGTCCCCAAATCATCTTCTGAGTCATCCATTCATCCTTTCTGCCCTGGTGATCACTGACGCCTCCTGACTCGGGTGGTGGGCGCATTGTATGGGAAGGACAGTCCAAAGCACGTGGTCTTCCCTGGAGACCCATCGGCATATCAACGTCCTGGAGATTAATTTGGTGCTGTTGGCATTGCAAGCTCTTCATACCCATCTTCACCAAGGGACGATTGCCATCCTGGCTGACAAGATGTTGGTAGTCTGGTACATAAACAAATGGGGGGGAATCAGGTCTTACCCCCTTTGTCGTGAAGCCATGAGATTGTGGCAGTGAGTGATCTCCTCTGGCCATTTTCTGGTGGCAACACACATTCCAGAGAGGTCCAACATTCTGGAGGACAGGCTCAACAGATCTATTCTGATGCCTTATGATTGGTCTCTGAATCCTTCAGTAGTGGAACAGATCTTTCTAAAGTGGGGTCGGCCTTGCTGAGATCTCTTCTCCTCTCCTTCCAACGCAAAGTGCAGTGAGTATTTCGCACTGACCCCCCCCCCCCCCTCTGGGGGAGTATCACAGAGATGCTTTAGTTCATGCTTGGCCCTCCAGTCTTCTATATGCTTATCCTCCACTCCCTCTAATTCCAAAATTCATTTAGAAAGCTCAACGGCTGGGGAGCTTAGTGATTCCTATTGCCCTGTTCTGGCCTTGCCAAGGATTTTGTTCTATGCAAGTTTGGTTCCCCTGTCTGTGGTCTCATGCAGTGTGTCCTCCTTGGACACTAGATCTAGTTCCAGATCTGATCATGCATCCCTCAGGGATCCCGCATCCAAATTTAGTCAGTCTGAAGCTCATGGCTTGACTGCTCCAGTTCCAGTGATAGCTAGGACTCCCGAGCTGTCTTCTCCCGGTAAGAAGATTGTGTTAGCAGCTCACAAATCTTCCACTAGGAAGGTTTATTCCAGTATGTGGAAAAATGCTTCTGTATATGGGCTTCTCATCATGATTTGGACCCTTTTACCGCTCCAGTCCCCACCATTTTGGAGTTTTTGGTGGATATCTTTAATCATGGCACTAGTTTTTCTACGGTAAAGGTACAATTGGCTACGATCTCCAGTTTTCATATAGGAGAGAATTTGGCTTCCTTGGCTTCTTCCAAGCTTTGTAAAGCCTTTTTGAAAGGTACCTTTTTACTCAGGCCTCCAGCAAAGGACCAAACGCCCCCTTGGGATCTTACCTTAGTGCTACAAGCTTTGGTTTCTCCCCCCTTTTGAACTAGCAGCTATAGTGGACTTATTATTCCTGTCTTGGAAAATGACTTTTCTAATCGCCATTACTTTGGCCAAGAGAGTATCAAAGATCCAGGCCTTATCTGTCAAGCCCCCTTATATGGTGTTTCATAAAGAAAGGGTTTCCTTAAGGATGAACCCATCATTCCTTCCGAAAGTGGCTTCAGAGTCTAACATTAATCAAGTCATCAGTTTCCATGTTTTCTTTCCAAACTTCCAGAATAAGGGAGAGTATAAATTGCATTTACTTAATGTTCATAGGCAACTGCGTTTCTATTTGCATAGAACAAAATCCTTTTGTAAGAATGATCAGCTTTTTGTTTTCATTTCTAACCCTTTCTTAGGGAAACCTGTTTCAAAAGTAACTGTTGCTCGTTGGATTTCTCGGTGTATTGCATTGGCCTATCAAGCCAAAGGATTATCTCCACCAGGTTATGTCAGGGCACATTCTACTTGGTCTCTAGCTACTTCCGCGTTCTTTTGGTCTAGGGTTTCCTTAGATGACATTTGCTCTGCAGCTACTTGGGCATCATCACACATGTTTATTTCTCATTACAAATTGGATCTTCTTTCCAGAGGCAGAGCATCCTTTGGCTCCACTGTACTCCAGAACATCCTTCCATGAGGACCTCCCAGGGTTGTTTGGTAGCTGGGGACTCTGTCCCACAGGTTGAAGAGCAAATGATAACATCATCTTCAGATAAAAAAGTTATGTACTCACCATAACGTTCCGTCTGAGTTGTTGCTTTTCATGTCTCTGTAACTGTCCCTTCCCCCTGCCTTATGTGGGCTGTGCAGTGGGCAGGATGGAGGTGGCATTGTCTTTCTCTGGTGAGCCTTTGTCTTCCTTATGGTTCTAATAGGTGGTAATACCAGAGTGTTAGGCATATGATTAGCTTGGGGTGCCACTGTCTGCAGCAAACTTGATCTGAGGGGAGGAGAGAGACAGGGGTATTTTGGGTATTGAAGGAGCTTGGAGCTGTGCTGGAGAATGCATTTGAGTCGGATCCGTATTCCCATAGGTTGAAGACAAATGAAAAGCAACAACTCAGATCGAACTTTATGGTGAGTACATAACTTTTTTTTTCATGCAGCCAAACCCCCCCCCCAAAAAAAATGAGAGGTCATTTTCTGTAAGAAGGGAAGATTAGCCCTTCTTTTTATATAGCACTTTAATGGATAAGTAGAACAAACCCCAAAAGTATCTGTGCTGGAACAAGGTAGATATAGGCAACTCTCAAAAGTCTCTCCAAGCTTCCTCCACAAGTCTTTATTAAACAGATGTAAACACTTTCACAATGAAAAACATTGCTTCTTCAGACACAAATTGTAGCAACTAAGTTACCATCTATATATACAAAACTGAAACACATTCAGCCAGTAGCATTCATGGAGACACACCCCCTCTCATTAAATACCTTGACAACAAATTAAAAACCATTGAAGAGTAAAATTTAAAGAGAAATCTCACAAAACACACAAACAATTCATGATTTCATTCATTCACTTAAGTTTTCTTGTCTTAAAGACAGGCTTCAATGAAACCGAGTCATTGAGGCCATGTCCACGATGTGCCCCGAACCTCATTACCCATCGTAATTCAGCATTCTCTGTCTTATTTACCAAATCCCCCCTTCTCTTACTTTCTACCTGCGCATTCAAAACCTGAAACAAGAACATATGGTCATCCCCTGTCTGCAATGTATGTTTCACTGGAGCACTATAATCAAAACCCTTCTGGGTGCAGTAGAAGTGGTCCCTAATACGTTCCTTTAACCGACAATTTGTTTTACCCACATAAAACTTAAAACATACTTGGCAATGAGCCACATAAATCACCTTCTTAGTATTACAATCAGTGGTAACTCTCAAGTGGTTTTCAATGGTTTTTAATTTGTTGTCAAGGTATTTAATGAGAGGGGGTGTGTCTCCATGAGCTGCTACTGGCTGAATGTGTTTCAGTTTTGTATATAGATAGTGGCTTAGTTGCTACAATTTGTGTCTGAAGCAATGTTTTACATTGTGAAAGCGCTTACATCTGTTTAATAAAGACTTGTGTAAGAAGCTTCGAGAGACTTTTGTGAGTTGCCTGAATCTGCCTTGTTCCAGCATGGATACTTTTGGGACTTGTTCTACTTTTGCTGGTTTATCCATGTGGTTTATCACTGGGTAGTGCTTTTTGTACACACTTTAATGGATAATTGAGCGGAGGCCCAGAGAGAAAAGCTATACAAATATAAGAAAATTAACATCATATTACAGTATGCTGTAAATACATAGAAATATTACATATGACATGTAGAATAACACATTTACCATCATTACGACAAGATAAATGCAATGTTATGTAGTTTTGGAATGTGTTGACATGTTATATAAGTGAGTGAATTTATCTCTCAGTCATACAGTAAATCTCAAAGTCAAACATTCATATAGGATCATAGGAAGTTACTAGGCTAATGGTCCTAAGACCCTTACAAGCCTAGCCAAGTTCTACCCTTATTTCCATGATCAGCAGCAATTGCTCATGTCCAAGATTGACATGGCTGGGTAAGGAGGAGCAGAAGTTCTGAAGGAAATTTCTCTGTGTGATACACCATGTCTCTGATGTTCATAAAGCAACAGTTCTGCATACTTTGTTTTCAGAAGAATAGTTCTCTTCTCAGTATTTATAGCAACAGTTCTTTTTTATAGCAACACTGTGTGTTATCTTATGTCACGTTTATCTCAAGTTGGGGTACCATACTGTTAAGACCTACCACATATGTGGATGCGCTCTTTGTTGTCGAAATTGTGTTTGATCAACCAGAAGGTGGACAGGTAAGGGAGACTGCACAATTCTTGGGAGTTTCTAAATTTGCAGCAAATACCCCTTTCAGAACCCACCAATGAATAGCACTAAAAAGGCCTAAATTGGTTAGAACTACCACATCAACTAACACAGCTTCTTACCACCTATAAAATTAACCAGAGTCCATCCACCTGTTCAACACTAAATAACATTCTGCACAACTATATTCCCAGTTGGTCATTACAATCCAATAACCAAAAACTCCTGTCTGTCCACAAACCTGTCATATCTGCTGGGCGTTGTCTGTACTCGTACCATGTTGCTAAGGCCTGGAACTCCTTATCTATGCATCAGGTCAATTCCTTCCCTGCCATCCTTCAAAACCATTCAGAAAGACGTCTTAGCCAAAGCTGGCTCTGTTCTTGCTCAACACCAGGATAAACTACATCCCTACATGTGGACAAATGCCTCTTCATCCCTTACATCTCCTTACTCTCCCTTCTTCACTGACTTCCTTACTTGTCCATTAATAGACTTAAAATAAAAAAGTCATGGACATTCAGATTTGCCATATTGCTGAAACACCTGATGTCCTTAAAGGGTCATTTGCATATATTCCATGTTGCCTCTTTTACAAGAGGTTTAAGGAATCACACAGTAGATATCTTGCCTTGCTAGATTTTTCTTTTGGTTTTACTGATTGTATTTTTCTGTGTGACCTTTTTACTCATTGATTTTAAGTCTGAAGGAGCAGGAAAAACCTGGTGTTAAGCTCTGCATCATTAAATGAGAAAGTAAAAGTTAGGAGTTCCTACCTCTAACTTCTGTGATAAATGGGAGGAGAGGGTTGGTACTTTGGTTCTGTGCTGTCTTTGTTGAAGTGGAGTGTACTGTGCTTTGACACAGGAACTACATACTGGTCTTCAGTTCTCTTAGGCTGCTCTGGGTGTCAGCAGGGCATCAGTGAGCCCCCCTTGGTCCTTTGTATTTGCAGGATACTGTTGCACAGAAGATGGGATTGAAGAGTGAAATGTTGAGCAATACCTAGTCTGCAGAAATGCCACTGCAGTTCTCGTGATGCTGAAAATGATGTACTTGCAACATGTCTTTTTACTTCAAAAGCTTTCCTTTTTAAGCCATAGTTTTTATGCCTTAATTGTGAATCTACACAACAAAATTTGCTTCCCCTAGAAACCCTCTTTACCCAAGGGGACCATTTTCAAGTAGGTGTGTGTCCCATTCAGAGAAAAGTGCTTTTACTGGAAAACTGTCTCTGCAGTTGGGACACTGTGGGGCTAATACAATGACTTTGTGTCTTCCTGGTCACGGGCACTGTAGCCGCTGTGCTAGGCAAATAGTTTCCAGGAGGGCAGAGTGCCCATCTCTGGCTTTCAAGTAGCATGCTTTAGATTCTTGGAATAACTGACGACATGGGGAATCCAGCGATCTGAAAAGGATGTTTTTTTTTTGTCAGGTTTGTTTTAATGTGGTTACGGAAACCCCCTTCTTTAGACACTTTTTTGGCAAGAATGGCACTAGGATATTACTGTTTGCTGATTAGCTGAGGCCATTAATTCATGACATGAGGGTAGACATACTTTAACTAGGCTAGATGAGCATGAGTTTCGAATTGAAGTGCCTCAGGAGTAAAGAGGAAAGAAAGATGGTGGAAAGAAATGAAAAAGAAATACTGAAAGGGTTAAACAGGTTCCTGTAAGAGTGTAGTGTTACCTATACAATCTGTCTTGCCGTGTCTGCAGGTGTAATATATATGTATGTATGTCACATACCAACTTTTCTTAACTTGTTTTTAAATGTAAAACAGATGAATGACTGACAAGTGAAATGTGCAGCGCTTGAGTTTCTACAGTGGCTGCCTCGTCAGGGAGGGCCTGCCATATTTTGCTTTCTTTTAAGCCAATAAGATTTGGGTTGGCAGTTGTAACACAGCCTGCGGGGCACATGCATATTCTGTAAGAAATTGCCTTCATCACCCCGGTGACCAATCAGGAAAGGCGGCAATTAGTGTGACTGTGTAGACAAAGCAGTTCGTAATAAGGGGAGTGGGAACGTGGTGGTAATTAGACAGTTTGTGTTTGCTTTCAGCTCCTGTACAGTGGGGTGTTGTATGTTATCTGACAGAACACCATTATTAATGCAGAAACACTGTAATTAGAGCTGCCCTTGATTATAATTTGATTGGGTTTGTTGCCTTACTCACAGCTGACAAATTTCAGAGAAATTATACATACTTGGCAGCTTTTGCTAAATTCTGAGTTATGCACAGAGTGTTTTTTTTTCTTCAATGCTTTTAGAGGCGTCTGTTTGTTTAATTACTGCTGCACTAGCAACATTTTCCTGGTGCAAGTGAGATGAGTCGTAAAGTTAGATATTTTGTGATACTAAGATACAGTGTTTTGTCATTCTTGATGTGTGTGTTCCTAACAAAGTATCTGAAGTTCTGTTCTTGTAACCATCTGCTGTTTGCCACCATAGTGAAACCGCAGGAAAAGATTTGTGAGGTTCATACAGAAATGTCAAGTTGCACTATAGCTTTACTGCTAACATCAGGTTTACAAACACACACACACACACACACACACACACACACACACACACGCCTGCCCTAACAGCAGCAAATTAGGAACATGATGGAAGACACTGATTTCTGATGACACACATGTTCTAAAGTTAAGTGAGTAACTGATAACTGTACAGTATTATAACACATTATGTTTTGATATTTATGAAAAATTAATTTGTTATTCCATTTTGTTTGACCTGTTTACATTTGAATTACATGCATTTGAGTTTCTTATCTTTTTATAAAAACATGCAGCTACTTTTCCATGTAAGAGAGAGCGTCAGAGACTCTGAAAAATATTAATTTTGCCATAGGACTTTAAAGAGAGTGCTACGGCTGCTGTTTTATTTTTTTCGAGGGCGTGAGGAGTACATTTTAAGTAGCTGAGTGAAAAAAAATAACCTTGCAAAGTTTAAATATTAGAAGGTATAGCTGTGTGCTGACTGGCTATGAGTGCTGGTTAAAGAAAAAGCATAACATTCTTTGTGGTAGAACAAATCTAATCCTACTAACTGCACAGTATTTGAAAGAAAGTTATGTAGTGGATTTCTTTCTGTTTAGTCATTGCTGACAATGTAGTTTGCCATCAGTACCTATTTTCAGTGGTTATCCAGGACCTTTTATTCATATCTTTTTTAGAGCCTCATAATGCATAACTTGAGGTTATAAGATTCAAACTCAGATCTGCAGGATATATCTCAGTTGGAGTTTAACACCCCATCTCCACATGTTGTGCCTTCATTTCAGTTTGCTTCTCTCATTGTGGTACCCAGCTGGAGAGTAGACATCTGTAGTGTGGCAATGTGAGATGCCCCTTATACTGCATATCTCCAGAGAGAAATCCTGTGGCATTTAGTGCAGAGGACCAAACCTCTTGACCATTAATGAACTGTGCTCTATGCACGTGGTACAGGGTTCAAGTCTTTCCACCTTCATTTGTGACAGTGCTCCAACATCGTCCCTGAAAAGAGACATTGTTTTCTGTGGGCTTACCTGGTCAGCGAGTAGATAAAAAAATATGTTGTTAGAAGGAAAATAAGAGACATTCCATCTAAGGGAGACAGTAGAGAGAAATGTATACATTGTAATGAATGATGCTCCGCTTAGCTTGGACAACATGAAAGATTTACAGTCAAAGAGATTGAAGGGTTTCTGAGAGGGTAATTTTGAATGCATTAAACAGATGTCACATAGTACAGGCAGCTGTTTTAACATACAGCCAGTAGTATTATATGAACAACAGACATAGGGGCATTCAGTCTCTGCACTTGTGTAATATATACATACATATATATATGTGTGTATGTGTGTGTCTTATACATCTCAAAACTAAGTTAATGCACTTAAAGCACACTTCCTTCTCCATTAAATGGTAGGGTGTGGATTAGATATGACAGCAGAAATACTTCCGACCACTTTAGAATATTTTCCACCACAGAGCATATTTATTTATATTGTTGGAATTTGAGGCTACTTTTTGATCAAGTTGTCCTTGTGTACATATTGGAGACCCCTAGAGAGGAGTAGAAGCTGTGGCAACAGGAAATGTGTGTACAGTGATAATACACCCCCCCCCCCCGCTTAATATATATTCCAACTCAGGAAAGGGCAAATATTCCAATCTTCTCTGTAATGCAATCTCAAAAGAAGCACTTTGAGGTCCAGCATTTTTGCTCTTTAGAGCGTTCGAGATTTTAAACTTTCATTTTTCTAATATAGACCCAATGTATCATGGGGGGGTGGGATCTTTCCTAGTCATTTTACTGGGAAAAACAGCCAAATTATGAAAGTTACAAAAAGCTAAAATGTCGAACTCCAGTCAGTAGAAATTCATCCCCACCTAAACAAAGCCAATTCTCTCAAATCTAATACTAAAACATCTTAAATGTATACAAAAGCAAAAATAATCCAAAAAGTGAAATCAGACCTTCATAATCCAGAAAAGTCAGCACTGCAAACTCACTAAAATACAAGCCTGCTTCAAGTTTAGCATCATCTATAACAAGAGTCTCAAATCATCCCAGAGTCATAAAAATATATCCCTACAAGTAAAGAAATTGGCCTACCATACTGACTTTTGACCCTCACTAATGGAAGATAGCCACAATACTTCAGCTCTAGAGACACACCCCTAACCAATCAAAACACAAGAAAAACATTGTCTCCCATTCAGAGAGAGTAACTACTGCATTAGTGTGTCTCCCTGTGCAAAAGGGAAAAAAATGCTGCAGTCCACTGAAGTACGTGGAAAACAGTCTTCTGCATAAAAAGGCTATGCACAAAACGTGACTAAATAGAATGTTGGGGTAAAAAAATAACATGTCTGATACTCTGGGTACAAATTAAATATCTGGAAATGGGGATACTAGGTCACTTTGCCTCCTGAGGGGTTTGTATGTAGAACAAAAAGCGATAGTAAGAACTGAATATAGAGTCGCTGACTGGTTCCCGATTGGGGGGGGGGAGCATGACAAGGCTGTATGTTGTCAACCTAGAAATTCGTTTTGTATGCTGAGTATATCTTTTAACGTACTGTGTTAGAGGAATCAGATGCTGCAATCAAAGTTGCCGGGAGAAATGCTGACAACCTTAAGTTTACATATGAAAGATACAGATGTGATGGCAGAATGTGAGAATGAGCTCAACAGCCAGCTGATGACAGTGAAAGTAGAAAGTGTAAAAGATGGGATGTTGCCCAACATAAATCAAAATACACACAGATACATACAAAAACATACAACTAAAAGTATGTCATCCAGCCCTATCATTTCTTTTCCTATATAGGAAAAATAAGTACAGTGACAGATTTTATTTTCTAGGGTTTGAAGATTTCTGCAAAAGGTGATTGCAACTGTGGAATTAAAAGATTGTTGCATTTTGCAAGGAAAGCTGCAGCAATTCTGGGTAAGATTTTAAAGTAGAAATTCATTACATTGTCAACAAAAGTCCATATAGTCAGAGCAATGGCTTTCCTAGTAATAACATGTTGCTGCAAGAGTTGGACTGTAAGTACGAATATGCTCCAAAAAACTGATGCTTTTCAGTTGCACTGTTGGAAAAAACTTTTGAGAATTCCATGGACTGCAAAAGCTCAAATCACTCATTGCTTAAGGAAAGAAATCCAAATTGTTCCCTGGAAGGGCTAATAGTAAAACTAAAACTCAAATATTTTGGCCATATAATGCAAAGATAGGATTAACTAGAGAAGTCAGTGATTGTGGGAAAGGAGGAGGTGACAGAGGCTAAGTTGGATGGACAGCATTACTGAAGTAATGAATATGAAATTAAAAGAAATGATAGAAACTGTTTGTGACATTGGCAGTCCTTGCAGCTCTGAAAACTCAGATTTCATGACTTGTGAAACCATGACTTGCCACATACTAATTCCTAAACCTCAGACTGCTAACTTTTCTTTTCAGTTTTTTGTATTTGTTAACCAGGATAGAGCATTCATCTGGACGGACTATTTTCAAGTTCAATCCAAAATATTGCAGTGTTACACATACAGATTACTTATATAAAATAGAGATTACATTGTTGAGAAAAGTAACTTGCACTTGGGTTCAAGTATATAAGTGCATACACTGAGTAAAATAAACGATGCAGTGTAAACATACCTTTATCCCTTTACATTTATGAATTGTGTACTGTTTACAATATATTTAATTTATAGAGGGGTGGGAGAAAGGAAGGTTGTTAGGGGATGAGTAGTGAGTATAAAGGTAAGTGAAGGCAAGGAGTGAAAGTGCAGGTAAGACCTCTCCTCGGAAAAAACGAACATACTTTACTGCATTAGTACGCTGAGGGTGTGAAGGGAAGAGCATGCATTTAAGGTAGGCTTCCTTTTATATAACTTATTTGTTGTAGCTAGCACTTATTTACAAGGAAAGTCCAGCTGGGCTGATAAATTATGGCCCTTTTCAGCAGAGGTCTAGGGAGCAGATCTCTGCAAAGAAAAGAAAAGAAAACTAAATATTACAAAAAATGGTGACTACAATATTAAAGTACAGGTAAATGCAAATATAGATAATGGTTATGCAGAGAATCATAAATTGGCAGTAGAAGTGTATATAGTTGCATGTAAAATATTATTACAGCAGGTTATAGGAGTTTGAGACAGTATACTGACCTTACTTCTGCAAGTATAGGTTGATATGTAGTATTGTAACCCGGACATATTTGTACAAAGACTAACAGAGTCAGAACAAGAGAAGAGCGGAGTCGAATATGGAGAGAAAAAGATGTATAGGAAGGTGATAGATGAGGATATGAGGAAGATGGTGAGAGGCAGAAAAGTGGAGGACTGGTACTAGTAGTACTAGCGGGATGGAGGTAGACTGTAACAAGTTCATGGGTGTATAGGTAAGTACTAGTGGGATGGATGTGGAGTGTAACAGGATTGTGGGTTTATAGGTAAGTACTAGTGGGATGGAGGTAGAGTGTAACAGGTTCATGGGTTTATAGG
Organism: Protopterus annectens; assembly: GCF_019279795.1. NCBI lineage: Eukaryota > Metazoa > Chordata > Ceratodontiformes > Protopteridae > Protopterus > Protopterus annectens. Next base: position 39,375,906 of record NC_056748.1, read on the forward strand.
TAAGTACTAGTATTACTAGTGGGATGGAGAGGTAGAGTGTAACAGGTTTGTGGGTGTACAGGTAAGTACTAGTAGTACTAGTGGGATGGAGGTGGAGTGTAACAGGATTGTGGGTTTATAGGTAAGTACTAGTGGGATGGAGGTAGGGTGTAACAGGTTCATGGGTTTATAGGTAAGTACTAGTATTACTAGTGGGATGGAGAGGTAGAGTGTAACAGGTTCGTGGGTGTACAGGTAAGTACTAGTAGTACTAGCGGGATGGAGGTAGAGTATAACAGGTTCATGGGTTTATATGTAAGTAGTAGTAGTACTAGTGGGATGGAGGTAGACTGTAACAAGTTCATGGGTGTATAGGTAAGTACTAGTAGTACTAGTGGGATGGCGGTAGACTGTAACAAGTTCATGGGTGTATAGGTAAGTACTAGTAGTACTAGTGGGATGGAGGTAGACTGTAACAAGTTCATGGGTGTATAGGTAAGTACTAGTGGGATGGATGTGGAGTGTAACAGGATTGTGGGTTTATAGGTAAGTACTAGTGGGATGGAGGTAGAGTTTAACAGGTTCATGGGTTTATAGGTAAGTACTAGTATTACTAGTGGGATGGAGAGGTAGAGTGTAACAGGTTTGTGGGTGTACAGGTAAGTACTAGTAGTACTAGCGGGATGGAGGTAGAGTATAACAGGTTCATGGGTTTATATGTAAGTAGTAGTAGTACTAGTGGGATGGAGGTGGAGTGTAACAGGATTGTGGGTTTATAGGCAAGTACTAGTATTACTAGTGGGATGGAGAGGTAGAGTGTAACAGTTTCGTGGGTGTATAGGTAAGTACTAGTAGTACTAGTGGGATGGAGGTAGAGTGTAACAAGTTCATGGGTGTATAGGTAAGTACTAGTAGTACTAGTGGGATGGAGGTAGACTGTAACAAGTTCATGGGTGTATAGGTAAGTACTAGTAGTACTAGTGGGATGGAGGTAGACTGTAACAAGTTCATGGGTGTATAGGTAAGTACTAGTGGGATGGATGTGGAGTGTAACAGGATTGTGGGTTTATAGGTAAGTACTAGTGGGATGGAGGTAGGGTGTAACAGGTTCATGGGTTTATAGGTAAGTACTAGTATTACTAGTGGGATGGAGGTAGGGTGTAACAGGTTCATGGGTTTATAGGTAAGTACTAGTGGGATGGAGGTAGGGTGTAACAGGTTTGTGGGTGTACAGGTAAGTACTAGTAGTACTAGTGGGATGGAGGTAGAGTATAACAGGTTCATGGGTTTATAGGTAAGTAGTAGTAGTACTAGTGGGATGGAGGTAGAGTATAACAGGTTCATGGGTTTATATGTAAGTACTAGTACTACTAGTGGGATAGAGGCAGTGTGTAACAGGCTCATAGGTTTGTAGTTAAGCACTATGTTAGCTGCCCTTATGGGCCATTTTAAGCTCAGTCAATTTTCTCTTGAAAGGTGAGAATCAAACCCTGTGCTTTGTGTCTGTGAAGTAAACATCTTAAATACTAACCCTAACCCCAGTTACTTGGAGAATGAAACTGTTCATAGACAAATATTAGACTGGCTGTCCTTGTCGAAAAGTTTAAGTCTAGCCAGTTTCCTTCAAATTTGATAATCAATCCCTGGACCTTGTGCATGTAAGGTATACACCTTAACCATTTTGCCAGCCAAGCTACAGGTTTGGAGAAATTTTAGAATAAATTGGTTTAATACAGTGGAAATGGGTTATGTTAAGGTATTGAGGTAGTGATGAGGTTTAAGTTTATTTGTGATGTTAGACAGGAGTATGGCAGGAACAAAGCCAAGGCTTGTTTAGGGTGTTATTTAAGGTGAGTTTTGAAACTTGGATGTTTATCTATGATAAATTGCAGATGAGTGGGATGGTGTTATTTTTTAACCCTTTTATTGAATTATCACTTAAGACATAGTCAAACATAAGTTTATATAGAAGAAAACAAACTATGTTAACATGTTCACAGTTACGTTATACATCAAATACATGCTTTTATACAATTATCATCAATCCAGCATTACATAAATTGATCAGTTCCTGCCTTCCCTCAAATCTCACTCCTCCTCCAAAATATTCTGCGTGTATTATTCCCACAAATTCTATTTTTCTATGTAATCTACTTCTGCCCTTTTCTAAAGATCTCACTTCAAGTTATTTTATATCTGTTGCACTGTTCACTACTGGAAATACATTTGGTTTACACTTTGATTTCCATTTTCTAGTAATTAATTGTTGGCAGCCAGCAGAGTTTAAACCTAACAAGGCCTTACTATGTCTTGGCAATTCAGATCCTTTAACCCAGCTCAAAAAAACAAACAAACAAAAAAGCATTTCCTTAGTTACACCCATGTGCTCACCCAGTATTCCTAACAGAGTACTCTGAAAGGAATTTTTAAAGTCTGCCAACGCATTACACTCCCAAAACATGTTCCCAGTTACCTCTTTCTTGTCTATCACACCGCCAACATTCGCCATCTACCTGAGGAAAAAATTATTTGGAGTTGGCTTGGAGTGTGAAAGTACCTATGCAAACACATTCAAGCAAAATTCCTAAATCCTGTAGACTTTGTTGCATGTTGGGGAGCCTTACATATGTCCTCCCATTGTTTCTTCATGAATTGGTTATCCCATCTCTTTTCTCAGTCTTTTGTATTCTCTTCTGATGGTTTCCTGTAGCTAAGCTGCAATATTTGATGCCATGACAATTATTCATTTTTAAAAGCAGCTTCTGTTCTAGATTCAACTAAAAACTCTACCAGAGCAAATCATTCACTTAGGATTCTCCCTGTCCCTTTCTCTTTCTCTGTACCTTGATGTCAGTCCCTGATAATGAAGAAAGTCTCTAGCTTGCAGTCCAAATGGCTTCTTGGCTGCTTCCTATTCTGTTACCATTCCCTCAGTGTTCGTTTTGAAAAGTAGCTGGATGTGGAGTTACTCAGTTTAGTTGTGATTAGACGACGTTTGTTATTAGAATGTAACTTTCTGACTGGACAGTAGTGCTCTATGTTTTTTTTTTTACAGGATTATTGATTAAGATATGCGCAGTTGTAGCTGCATGAATATAAGGAAACGAGGAAGTCCTGTCAGTTCAGTTTCTTAAAGGAGAACTGCACCCAAAATCTGAAAAAAAACCAACATACATTTCAGCATAGCTTGAACTTCCCTGGATTGTATGTTGTGCACTTAATGTTGTATTCCAGGGATCACTTTTTGGAAAGAAAAAAATTGACATTTGAGTGGAGTTCTCCTTTAAGGCCTGTGCCATAATGGGAGTTGGGAGGCAGGTTGGCAACATGTCTGGCAGTGTTGTTGGAGCATGACTGCAGTTTAGTTTTTTTTGTGCCGTGTTTAGGATTGTGAGTATGGGAGATACGTATAGTAGTGAAGGAGGCAGGTAAGTTGATGCTATGTTTTTCTAGTCTTAATGAGATATGGTTTGCACCTGTAGAGAGCAGAGCGTTTTGATGTATTTTTTTAATGAGTTTAAATATGTGATGATCATACTTAAATGTTTTCATCTGCTGTAATGCTTATTAGTTTGCTTTGAGATAGTAGTTCTAAAGCTATATTCTTTTTGAAGTGATATGGAGTGACTGTTTATGAAGTGTAGAGTGCTTGATTGTGGTTGTATTAGAGATGAGGAGGAGGTAGCCAAGTTTCAGCGGCTAAAAAGGAATCTTCAGTTGTCCTCTGCAATTTGGGGAAAGGGATTGGTGCTAAACAGATAATATTAGAGTCATCTTCATGCTGTACTATTATAGCTTGCTTGGTGCTGTTATGTAGTTTGTTGATAAAGCTGTTAAATTAGACAGGGCCTCAGATTGATCCTTGTGGTACGCCAACAGGGACAGGAAGGAAAGATGAGTAACTCTATTGCCATTTACCTGCATTTTTCACTTTTGTTGGCACCTTAAGCCTTTTGTTGGCACCTTAAGCCCATTTTAGGGTCCCTAATGTATCTTCAAAAATGCAAACCTTTGAATGCGTCTAAATCTAACTGAAAACAACGAAAAATGAAAAAAGCGAAAGGACATATGAGCAATTTCTTTCCACATGAAAGAAATCGCTTGGCCCAAAAAAAAAAAAAAGATCACTACAAACAGAACAAAGTGGGGGGTTTCGACCTATGCCCCCCACACCCCCCTAACTAAATATACAAACTCCGAGATCACACTACAGTGGGCAAAATGACAAAGTAACAAAGGAGGCCAAATGCCTTAATGCCTTTTCGCTCTCTTAAATTTTCATTGTTTTTCAGCTCGATAAAGACGCATTCGAAAGTTTGTGTCTTCGAACATATAATAGGTAACCCCATTTTAGGCTTCTAAGTAGCTTCTGTATAAAGTCACATTACCTGAACTTTTTGTTTTTCCTTATGCAGACGCTTTCCAGTTAGTGTCTTTCAGAGTAATAATACATCACTAAACTGCTGAAGCATCTTCTGTCGGTCTGTACGCTTTAATGCATATTTAATGCATATTTCTGCTCCCCCCCTGCATTGCCAAGCTACCTCTGACACCTTTTCACTTATTTCATGCTCTAGACACAGGGAAGAACTTGTATTGTCTGAATCAGACCAAATCTGAAACTCTGGGGCTCTCATCTGCCCGACCAGAGGTTGAGCTTTTTTTGCTAACCAGGTGAACCAATCAATCACATCTGGAGAGATCCAGGAATGTTTTCTAGCTAAATGATTTGCCAAGAGTCACACAATATGCATATGGAGACTAAATGAATCAAACTCCAGGAGTGCGGGATGAGGCTTGTTAACACTTCCTTGACTTAATTCTCTGTGCTAAACTCCCACACTAATTTCCAATCTGAGAATATAGTCATACAATGATATTACCAAGGTACTTAGGTAAATGCTATCAGTTAGCATCCAGCCCCACACAGAGGAGAAATTTGCTTACTGTAACTGTGATGTTCAGCAGGAGTCAGCAAGCGTCTGACTGTTATTACTTCTTGATAAGAATCCTTTAATTTATCTTTTGGCTTGTTTGGCATAAGTGACCTGGGTTCTATTACTGAATGTAGCTCTTGAGGAGTCAGAGAAGATGGATACATGAGAAAGGAGGGTTATTTTTGGATTACCTGTTTCAGGGGGTGTGAATGGGTTTCCAGCACAGGATGATGGTCCTCATTGCTGTGATGAAGGTCATCAGTCCTTGAGTACGTTTACTGGGGCACAAACCTGCCGACATCTTTAGTATTGTTTACCTCATATCATTGCATGCCAGGGATAGAGGGAATGTTTGTAAAAATAAATAAATAAAGATGATGATGCAGTGGGACAACTCAGTTACCAGTTTGACCCTATAGGAATGTTGGATTAAGTCTGGGAGCTATGTGGGTCTTAGGGGCCAGAGATTGTGGAGAGGCAGCAAAGCAGCCAAGGGGTTGCCGTGTAAAGAATAAAAAATAATTAAATAAAAACAGAAATATTATTGCCCTGAGTTTTTATTAATGTTTAGCCGTGACTGGAGACAAAGTTTGTTTTATCTGTATTGTGTCACCGCTCATCCACTCATTCACATACAGATATAACAGTTTTGTTTTTCATGCTTATGTCTCCAAACTTTTTACCAAGCATTTACTACATTTCATAGTCCCACCTTGCCCACATCTGTGCTTGGTAAATTCAATCGACAAGTCCGTTTTGGGCTGTGGCACCCTGACAAATGTTTGTGGAAATTGCAGGATCCCACATGACACCATGAATATAACGGAGGAGAAATGTAGGGTAATACTCTGCATAAGTGCTGTTCATGTTTATTATTATTATTTTTTTGCAAGAGGTTCTCCCATTCAATTCTTGGCTAGAGTGCGGGGAGTGCCTTTTGTGTGGAGTCTACATGTCCTCCTCGCGGTTGGGTGGGCGTTCGAAAGACATGCGTAAATGGGCGTGCCTTCATTGAAGGTTGAACATCAAGCTGGCACCTCAGCGTTCGTGAAAATCTACTGCCAATCATTAGCGGACCGGAGTTCCGCTGTGGCGACCCCTAACCAAAAGCCAAAAGACAACAACAACATTTATTCTTTGCTGACTGGGCAAGTGAACTGATCCTGAGGACACTTTTTAGTCCCAACCTGAATGCGATAGCGCTCTTTTACAAAATGGCAATAAAATGTGTATATGTATGTGAAGAGTATTGCAACAGTACAGGCTTTTATAGAATTAAAGCAATATATGTCACGCTGCCAGCCTAGCTGTCAGGAATTTTGTAAATAATTCTCTGTCACTTGTGAATATTGATTTGATTTATAAGGAGGTGTGTGTAAAGTACTGAGCTAAAATGTACCATGCCCTATTGGAATAGAACAGGAATGTACCTGCAGTGTTTTGACTGTTTAGATGTATATGTTTAATGGAAACTGGAACACAGGAGTTTAACTTGAAAAAGTCATAGGAAATTGAAATAACATTTTTTTATAATTACTGGGCCATAAACAGAAGATGTTATCTCTGAGATTCAGTGCAGTAGCAGACGCAGTGTCTAGAGCTGGAAGTTTTTTGTATTGTCTTGAAAGAGAAGTAATTATTAGGTTTGAGATTAGGAAGTGTTTTATTGTTTTATGACTTCCAGGATCTGCAAACATCTGAGAGATATGTATTTTTCACAGAAAGATGCTAAATTCTGTTAGTTTCTGACAATGGGGGTTTAGCTTGAGAACTGAAAGCCAGGTGACAAAAAGTGATGTCATCCATGCTAACCCAGCAATAATAATTGATATTAATTTAAGACATCTCTTGGAGAGAGACTGTGCATTTTGTATCTGTCTTTTTACCTGACAACAACATCTACTAATTCTGCACTTGCCTTGCTGTAAGTAAGTTTTTAGGGTATAGTAAATCTTTTAGATTAAGAAAGGAATTTAGTAGAGTGTAGCTTAGATGTTTTATTTATTTACTTGAGACTGTCCTGCAATGTTGTTTTAAATATTTCCCGTCATTTTGAACTCTGATGTTACTGATTACTTACTGAGCATTGTCTTGTTCTTTACTGTTTATTATTAAATATATTTAAACCTTTTAACTGTGGCTGGCCTGTTTAGAGATATTTAAGCTCTTTAATTACCTGCATATTTATATGGTGACACTGTACAGGCCTCTCCTAAATAGCCTTGCTCTTGGTCAGACTACCATTTGGATTAATAGTAACATTACATAGTAAGATTGGACACCCTTTGTTAAGGGCCTTAAAGTAGCTGCTAAGAGTTGGCTGGAGGCAGTTGGAGCTACCTTATAGTCAGGGCAGAAGGGGGCATAGCTGGTAAACCTGTGCCAGCCTTTGCCAAGGTGTGTGTGTTTGTGTATAAATCAAATGTCAAAGAGTGTGTGTGTGTCAGCTACTTGGGCAAGGGCACAAAACACTGGTTGGACAGAGAGGGTACTGGAGATCTTGCTTTGGCCACTCAGCTGTGATCTCAACCCTATACATGTGCCAGTGGGGAGTCTTATTGGGGATCTGGGGAAAGAGGGAGGAACCAGCCCCAGACTGACTGTGATCTCTTAATGGAAATTGTACTTTACTGTGTATGTACTTGTTATCCTCCCAGAGTATATGTTCCCCACTGTTACCAGTGGTGAGGATTGAGGTTCGTTGATTACTGAGCCAGTACTGGGGCGTCACAATATATATGTATGAGTTTATGTTATAATAATGAAACATCAGTACCTCATACATTAGAACATCAAGATGAAGTACACAAAACAGGAAAATCATGAATAATAATGTTGCACCACGTATTGGTGAACAGCAATAACATTTAAGGTAAGTAGTGCAGAATACGTGGGTTGTATGTCTGTGTTGCACATCTCTGTATTCATAGGTTCATAGGTTGGTACTAGGCTATCGGCACTAGGGCCAGTGCAAGCTTAGCCATAACAATTCCCTGGATATTTCTTCCCACAATATTTACTTCTCCAGGCCCCTGTCTAGCAGGGCGGCTGACATGATCCCTGGGGGGGATCTATGATTCTGCACTACTTACCTTTAATGTTATGTGATTCAACATTGTCATCCTTTGTGATTTTCATGTTTTGTGTATTTCATTTCCATGCTTTCACGTTCAAGATATTGATTTTAAGTTATTATAACATAGACCCATATATATATATATATATATATATATATATATATATATATATGTATATGTATATATATATATATATATATATATATATATATATATACACCCACACACACACACACACACGCGTGTGTGTGTGTGTGTGTGTGTGTGTGTGTGTGTATATATGTGTGTATATATATACATATATATAGAGAGAGAGAGAGAGAAATGATTCATATTGCATTGTTGACATTACAGACATACATATGTAAATTTACATTGTTGTTGCATGGCTATGTTATGAGGTATGTAACATTTGCAGATGTGCACACATAAGTAGAAACATGTTTGTATTCAGGGGCATCTGAAGTATATAATTAAGCAGATATGCCTTGTTCTTTGTTTAAGGTTAGGGACACCTGTTTATCAGCCTTTGTAATAAGAGAGCAGTTGTGATACCTTGTACTGCAACTTCTATGAGGGATCGTTGTAGTGTAGACCTTTCATTTTGTAAATCCCATGAGAACAGGAGCTTCTTTCCCACTCGTCTTTCCTATTATCACTCTGCAGGGATCTGCATTTATTCCCAGTCTGTGTACAGCTGCATGGCTGGGCTGTGTTCTTATTATTATCAGACAGAAGCTTTGTTAAAATCTTATGGCTTTAGAATTGTGGATGTGAATTTGGACATCGTACAGAGAACAGGCTGCTGATGTGAATGGCAATTTACCTAAATGTGTTCAGGCATCCACATGCAAATGATCATTTTGATCTGGATTCTCATAACCTGTGTTTATATATTATGTAACTCTAAGCAACTCAGCTGATGAGACCAAAGTTTGCGAGTCACCCGTCTTCTGTATCCATATTCATAGGGTGAGAATCAAACCCTGCACTTTATGACTGTAAGGTAAACACATTAACCATTATACCACCCACCAACCCCTTAACTAGTTACCAACCAGTAGTTATTACTTGCATGTCTGCATGTGTATGTTTGCATTAATTTGGTTTATTAACATGTCCAAATTTTTGATTAAACCAAGTTATGACAGACATATAATGCACAAAGAACAGTGCAGAATTATTCAGTTATTAAGGTTTTTATTAACATCCCAAGGTTTCAGATAATGTTTTTATTGGACTGTCACAGACTTGGAAAGTGTAAATTTATAACACATATGAAACATAGCCCTTTTCTGACTGGTTTTAATAGGTGCAGAAAGTGTAACAGAATGTGATAACATGTCAAGGACTGTGCATGGAATGGACATTACTGCATGATGTTAGATGTGTGTGGTATGGGCAAGTAATTTCCAAGCCTTGTGTTTCTAACAGTTAGCTGTTCTTTGTACACCTTGTGTCATTAAACCTGTAAAACTGATACCGTTCTCAGTTTTTATTAAAAGACAGTAGCATGCTTTCTTACAGTGTTAGGTCTGTGTAGTACTGATAAAGCATGTTATAAGTCCTTAAAGAGTGCAGTATTGCGAGAAGTGTTTTTTTCATTGCAGTGTAGTTGTGATACAAGAAGCATTGTTGCGTGTAATTCTGAATGCTCCATTTGTACTACAACAGTGAGATCTGTGTGCACACCGTTCCCAGCGATTGTTCTTTGAATCCTTCGTTAATGAAGACTTTTAACTGTAGCATTCAACTGCTGTGCTATACCCAAGTTGTTCCGATTTTAAACCTCAGTACAGCAGCTGTGATTTGAACATTATATGTTCTGCGTTCTGTTGTCTCGTTGGTTCAGCTACAGTGTGGCATTAAATCCAGTGAGAAATAGTTTTTTCAGAGCACATCATCGGTCAAATGTTTCAGTCATTGGCACCCTTGATGTTCACACCACTACTACTAAGTGTAGAATTGAATCAAAAACTTAATAAAACTTGTCTTCATGTATGTTTATTATTTGTTTTTTGACCAGTGTAGTATGACTAGGCTGTGGTAGCATCTTTTCAGACAAGGCCCAGTGAGAAAAGTTCCAGTTACAAAATAGGCAGTTTTATAAAATGAGGAAAAAAAGATGAAGCTTAAAGTTACATTATGGACATTCAGTAACTGAAAGACAGTTATCCTAAAGAAAATCTACAGTCTCTCACCAGACTCAATGCCACAAATTAGGAGCTGTTATTGAATCACCCACTTAAACAAATGTTCTCCAGGGAGGGTTAACACAGACAGACAACTGGTGCCAGAGCCATGGACTAAAACTAAATAACAAGAAATGCATAATAGTGTCCTTCAGGAAGTCATCCACCCCTGGTAACTATCATATTGACAACACACCCCTTAGAGCTGACCCAGTAGTCAGGGAGTTGGGGACACATATACACAGCAATCTAGCCTTTGACTATCACTTGTCTACGGTAGTGAGCAAATCATTCTATATTGTGCAACTTATAAACAAAGGTATGGCATCTAGGTCCAAGGAAGTCATTGTTCCACTGTATTCGGCATTCATCAGACCTATAATTGGGAACAATGCCCCCTTTGGTATGTACTGAACTAGGCACATCCAACAATTGAAATGCCCACACAGATTCCTCACTAAAAGAATACAGGGCATAAATAACATGTCATATGCAGACTGCCATAAGGCCCTATCCCTGTACTCTGTCTCCTACAAACTGTTGATGGGAGATCTATGCCTTGCACAGAAGGCATTGTCAGACCCCACTCTGATGGACCTCCTACATAACTGCAAAACAAGCAACACTAGATTTACCTGTTCTAAAGACTTAAATCTTGCCTGTGGTATAAATAGGACCTGCTGGAGAGACAGGTATTTATCCCAGAGACTACCCCGTCTCTGGAACAGACTCTCCATCCATGTGAAGCAGAGTTCCTCCATAACCCAATTCAAGTGCAACTTGGACAGTTGGATGGGGAGCAGAAAAGTCATCCCTGGTTTCTCACCTATGTCCCTAATGGATACAGGCAGCCTTTAAATGGCTCATCCCCCAGGCCCCTGCTTGTAAATACTTCAATTCCCAAGCTCCCATTTACACACATAAAGGGTACCAGAGCTTATCAGAGATTTGTGATGCATGGCTAGGTTTAAAAAGGCCCTTGTGGTCATTAACCTAGTAAACACTTATGAACCTGTGAACCTATCAGTCACCACTTATATTAGAATATGACAGGTAGGCAGACACAATGAGGTTTCAAATTTAATTTACAATTTTACATTTATTGGAAGGAGAAATATGAGTCAGGAGGCCTGGATGATAAGAAAAGAAAGCAGAGAGGAGGTGAGGAATATGCAGGGAGCATGTGTATTTGTTGGCTAATATAAAGGGAGTTGTAGTAAAGTCGTTGTACATGTAGAAGGTAGTGAGTATGAATTGGAATTTTGCTGGAGGTGGGAAAAGTGTTGCTGAGTGAGTAGATGTTTGTTTAGTCGTGTGTTTTTAACCTTCAGATTTGAATTAAAAGTGTAGTGGAAGACGGAGATTTTATAGTGTCATTTTTAACAATTAATGTGCAAAATCAGATTAGATTATAGAGAATAGGACAGCCACATCTGTTGTTGTGCTTTTCTGTGTTGTGACTGTCCCCCAGCATTTTGTTACATACATTGCAACCCTTCACTAATAGTGTCTAATCAGAAAGTATGCACAGTATTATAGAGGGAGTACTATATAAATGTAGGAAATGATCAGAAAGTATGCACGGTATTATAGAGGGAATACTATATAAATGTAGGAAATGATCAGAAAGTATGCACAGTATTATAGAGGGAATACTATATAAATGTAGGAAATGATCAGAAAGTATGCACAGTATTATAGAGGGAGTACTATATAAATGTAGGAAATGATCAGAAAGTATGCACAGTATTATAGAGGGAGTACTATATAAATGTAGGAAATGATCAGAAAGTATGCACGGTATTATAGAGGGAGTACTATATAAATGTAGGAAATGATCAGAAAGTATGCACGGTATTATAGAGGGAGTACTATATAAATGTAGGAAATGATCAGAAAGTATGCACAGTATTATAGAGGGAGTACTATATAAATGTAGGAAATGGTCAGAAAGTATGCACGGTATTATAGAGGGAGTACTGTATAAATGTAGGAAATGATCAGAAAGTATGCATGGTATTATAGAGGGAGTACTATATAAATGTAGGAAATGATCAGAAAGTATGCACAGTATTATAGAGGGAGTACTATATAAATGTAGGAAATGATCAGAAAGTATGCACGGTATTATAGAGGGAGTACTATATAAATGTAGGAAATGATCAGAAAGTATGCACGGTATTATAGAGGGAGTACTATATAAATGTAGGAAATGATCAGAAAGTATGCACAGTATTATAGAGGGAGTACTATATAAATGTAGGAAATGATCAGAAAGTATGCACGGTATTATAGAGGGAGTACTATATAAATGTAGGAAATGATCAGAAAGTATGCACGGTATTATAGAGGGAGTACTATATAAATGTAGGAAATGATCAGAAAGTATGCACAGTATTATAGAGGGAATACTATATAAATGTAGGAAATGATCAGAAAGTATGCACAGTATTATAGAGGGAGTACTATATAAATGTAGGAAATGATCAGAAAGTATGCACAGTATTATAGAGGGAGTACTGTATAAATGTAGGAAATGATGAGAAAGTATGCACGGTATTATAGAGGGAGTACTATATAAATGTAGGAAATGATCAGAAAGTATGCACGGTATTATAGAGGGAGTACTATATAAATGTAGGAAATGATCAGAAAGTATGCACAGTATTATAGAGGGAATACTATATAAATGTAGGAAATGATCAGAAAGTATGCACAGTATTATAGAGGGAGTACTATATAAATGTAGGAAATGATCAGAAAGTATGCACGGTATTATAGAGGGAGTACTATATAAATGTAGGAAATGGTCAGAAAGTATGCACGGTATTATAGAGGGAGTACTGTATAAATGTAGGAAATGATCAGAAAGTATGCACGGTATTATAGAGGGAGTACTGTATAAATGTAGGAAATGGTCAGAAAGTATGCACAGTATTATAGAGGGAATACTATATAAATGTAGGAAATGATCAGAAAGTATGCACAGTATTATAGAGGGAGTACTATATAAATGTAGGAAATGATCAGAAAGTATGCACAGTATTATAGAGGGAGTACTATATAAATGTAGGAAATGATCAGAAAGTATACACGGTATTATAGAGGGAGTACTATATAAATGTAGGAAATGATCAGAAAGTATACACGGTATTATAGAGGGAGTACTATATAAATGTAGGAAATGATCAGAAAGTATGCACGGTATTATAGAGGGAGTACTATATAAATGTAGGAAATGATCAGAAAGTATGCACGGTATTATAGAGGGAGTACTATATAAATGTAGGAAATGATCAGAAAGTATGCACGGTATTATAGAGGGAGTACTATATAAATGTAGGAAATGATCAGAAAGTATGCACGGTATTATAGAGGGAGTACTATATAAATGTAGGAAATGATCAGAAAGTATGCACGGTATTATAGAGGAGTACTGTATAAATGTAGGAAATGATCAGAAAGTATGCACGGTATTATAGAGGAGTACTATATAAATGTAGGAAATGATCAGAAAGTATGCACGGTATTATAGAGGGAGTACTATATAAATGTAGGAAATGATCAGAAAGTATGCACGGTATTATAGAGGGAGTACTATATAAATGTAGGAAATGATCAGAAAGTATGCACGGTATTATAGAGGGAGTACTGTATAAATGTAGGAAATGATCAGAAAGTATGCACGGTATTATAGAGTGAGTACTATATAAATGTAGGAAATGATCAGAAAGTATGCACGGTATTATAGAGGGAGTACTGTATAAATGTAGGAAATGATCAGAAAGTATGCACGGTATTATAGAGGGAGTACTGTATAAATGTAGGAAATGATCAGAAAGTATGCACGGTATTATAGAGGGAGTACTATTTAAATGTAGGAAATGATCAGAAAGTATGCACGGTATTATAGAGGGAGTACTATATAAATGTAGGAAATGATCAGAAAGTATGCACGGTATTATAGAGGAAGTACTGTATAAATGTAGGAAATGATCAGAAAGTATGCACGGTATTATAGAGGGAGTACTATATAAATGTAGGAAATGATCAGAAAGTATGCACGGTATTATAGAGGGAGTACTGTATAAATGTAGGAAATGATCAGAAAGTATGCACGGTATTATAGAGGGAGTACTATATAAATGTAGGAAATGATCAGAAAGTATGCACGGTATTATAGAGGGAGTACTGTATAAATGTAGGAAATGATCAGAAAGTATGCACGGTATTATAGAGGGAGTACTATATAAATGTAGGAAACGATCAGAAAGTATGCACGGTATTATAGAGGGAGTACTATATAAATGTAGGAAATGATCAGAAAGTATGCACGGTATTATAGAGGGAGTACTATATAAATGTAGGAAATGATCAGAAAGTATGCACGGTATTATAGAGGGAGTACTATATAAATGTAGGAAATGATCAGAAAGTATGCACGGTATTATAGAGGGAGTACTATTTAAATGTAGGAAATGGGCACTGAAGGCAGCATTAAGCAGACAGCAATTGAATCCCTTTACGCAGTGTAGCGACCAGCAATTGAATCCCTTTACGCAGTGTTTGTAACATTCAGCAATAACTGCACTGTAATCTTTGGTAATAATGTGCAATAAAGCCTACAAAGTAATAAATTATTATATGATAAAATCATCACATATAAAAGAAATAAAATCTAATTAACATTCATTTTGTTCATGTTCCCCCCCCCCCCACATCACATAGATGTATCATAACAGTTGTATTTGCTGGCAGCTCATAAGCTAATAAAACTATTGCATTGTTGTCTGTGAGCTATGAGAAACAGGTGACATCTTTTTACTTTTATCTGTACATGGTTTTTGAGCTGTTTTGTTCACACAATAGTGGTCATACTGTTCCGTAATATGTGACTCTTGTATTCTAAAATGCTGGAATAACTCATGATATTGTCTGATTGCTACAGCTTTTTTTAGGAGTTTGCTAAATTAGCTAATGTGGAATTTACAGCAAACACACAATGGTAGACGTCTGTCATCACAGACCACGAGACATACTATATTCCTACTCCAAAATACCCTTTTCATGCATTATTGAGTATGGAATAACAATATGGAAACCCTTTGAGAAAACAAGCATGAGTAAACTGGAAAGAGCACAGCGGAAATATACCAAGGGCATCCATGGATATAAAAGTTTAAGTTATTATGAAACTCTAAAATATATGAACTTGTACAGTGACTTTTACAGATATCTAAGAGGAGATCTTATTCAAGTATATAGGGCATTTAGGGACAACTACCTCTGGGAGTGTTTGGGGTTATCAAAAAGTACTAGGGAATTATCAGACAACCTATGTAGAAGATTCTGTAGGAATGAGAAGTGTACTAATTGGTTCTCTGACAGTAGCTGATGCATGGAACAGACTACCTAATTACATTAAAGCAAGTACTAGTTTAGATATTTTTAAGAACAGCCTGGGCACTTATTATGGGAACAAGTGTTTTGGTATATTGGCAAGCTAGAATGGCATTAATGCCGTGCTTGACATATTTGTATGTATTTGTATTTGTATGTATGTATGTACTGTGTTATTAGAGACTGAGTGACCAGGCATTAACACAGAACCGTAAATATTAGCATTGCTAGAGAATAAACACAAACACCAAACTCCAGTGTTGTAAATGAACTGAAAGAAACTTTAAGTAGATTTAGATGAATAATGATTTGCAAGCTTTATACCCTTTTATAAGGGCACAGTTTACTTACAGTTGGTTTCTGATTTCCAAGTATTCTGTATGAATAAGATATAAACAGTAGTATGTTGATTAATTTTGCAGACACACCTTTTTGTTTTTGCTCTCATGTTCTGTCTGTTCAGTGTTAGTAGCCCGCTAAAATAGGAACGCTCTTTTAATTATGTGTCATGTGTCCACACCATGACCAGCTTCACACTTCTAATATCAGCTTTCATTTCTAGGAGAAAAAATAATAATTAAAAGACACAAATTTAGTACTGATGTTGGTTACAATGTAAAAGTAATGATGTGCCAAAGACATCACCTTTGAGTGTGAAACAACAGTGATAATTAGAATAAGGAATTAAGTACAATTTCAGTGGGGACAGAATGTAAATTGGTAGGATTAAAGTATGTTTTATCAGTTCATACATACATTTTAGGTATCACAGATTATGTGGTTTAATTTCATGTTCTTTTTCTTGCTATAACGAAGGTCAGGATGCTGAAATCAAGCACAGTGTCTCCAGTTTTGTCCCAGAATCCATATACCATTTACATGTTATTTAACATGTCTGCAGTTTTTTAAACATTGACGGACATAATGCAAAATGACCATAGTCTTTCAAAATGCTTTTGAAGTGTGCACTTCTTTCTCTTCTTATTCAGTGCTTAATTGTATTTGTTGAAATGCGTGCACTAATTTTAGCAAACTCAGAGTGGTATGTCACAAAAGACGGACTTTGATTGCTTGCTACAAATTTAGCAGCACATACGTAAGCTCTATCTTAGTGTATTCTTGTCTAGTGTTCCTGTACTTCTCCCCACAAAATCCAGAATTACTCTACTGCGCCTTTTTCGAGGAGTCTTCCCTGTTGCTATCACTTTTTTCTGAAGAAGAAACATCCATTAGGGTACCCACCTCTATGTTCCTCATTTCCACCATGCACCCTTTGTTGTATATTTTCTGACAACTGAGTTGATTAGAGAGGCCAAGTAAAGTAGCCCACCTTAATGTCAGAAAGCCTTCTGAGTTGGTACACAATGTCGTAAAAAGTACTTTAGAATCATCATTTATCATTTCATGTGAATACATCAGTGTATAGGACTGCACATATAGCAGAGAGCATGCTGGGATGCAGTGATAGAATGTACCATTGGCAAGAATTCTTTTGTTATGCAAAAACAGAAAAAGTGTCATATGTATATAATGTAAAGCTCTGCAGATTTTGTGATGTAAAGATCCAGCCAGGATGGAGGACGTTTACAGGAAAGTAGGAAGGATGGAAAAGTATTTATGAGGTCAGTAATGTCCTTTGAATAAGATGTTAAACTTAAGGCCCCAGCTATCTGAGTTGGTGGTAGATCAGGAGGATGTAGAAGATCCCATGGTATCTGTCGAAAAGAGTAGGAGAAGGCTCCCAGTACCCTGGCCAAATGTTCCCTAGTTAGTATGAATACCACCTCGGGTTTCCCCTGAAAAGAGGCCATTGGACTTGTGGAACTAACCCGGTCAACAAAGTGTAAATAAATAAATAAAATGATCATAATATGTATTTCATGTTGCAGGTGGTGGAGGAAGAGAGAGGGCATATTTTGCTTAGCATATACCATTACCTTACAGGAAGAAGCTTAGTGCTAGAATACATGGCTTTTTGGCAAAAGGGTGGTCTAGGACTAGAGAAAATTGAAAGAATTGGATTCTCCCCTTTTTGCTCTGCACATTTTTTTTTGTTAAATCCCAATTACTCCATGATGTTTCATTCAGATGACATATTTCTAGTTAAGCCATCCAATCAGTCGTGGCATTACTTATTAAGGCCACTTGTCAGCATATACAATTCCTTTCTTCCTAGTTATGTATGTGACCTCAAAGTTAATAACTAATTAAACAGAAGTGGGTGAGGAGAGCACAGCAAGATCTGACTTCTGAAAAAAGAAAACATTTTACATCTTGTTCTAAATAAGACTGAATAGTTTGCGGTCATTTTTCACTTTGTAAGAAAACTTGTAATTATACATTTCTGATGCTTGGTAGTTCTTTTGGGTTTGCTTACCAAGTCCGTTTCATAGAACTTGATCTCTGCAGAGAAGCTTATATAAGGCAAGAGAGATCATAGTACAGCTTTGAACCACTAAATGTCTTAACCTTGGCTTAATCTAGAATAGGACATTGTACTCTGTGAAGACCACATCATTGTCCTGTACAATGACTTTTGCAGTAACTTTTTATGGTATCATACCTCTCCGTACATCCCAGTTTCTTGCTGGCTTTCTCCACAGTCTTGATGACCTTAAATATTACCTGTATTCTATTTCTACTTTGTGCCTCTCACTATATCATCCTCTCTCTAGATCATCCTCTCACTGTATCATCCTCTCACTATATCATCCTCTCACTGTATCATCCTCTCACTGTATCATCCTCTCGTTAGATCATCCTCTCACCATATCATCCTCTCACTAGATCACCCTCTCACTGTATCATCCTCTCACTAGATCATCCTTTCACTGTATCATCCTCTCACTATATCATCCTCTCATTAGATCATCCTCTCACTAGATCATCCTCTCGCTAGATCATCCTCTCACTGTATCATCCTCTCACTGTATCATCCTCTCACTGTATCATCCTGTCACCGTATCATCCTCTCACCGTATCATCCTCTCACTGTATCACCCTCTCACTGTATCATCCTCTCACTAGATCATCCTCTCACCATATCATCCTCTCATTGTATCATCCTCTCACTAGATCATCCTCTCACTAGATCATCCTCTCACTATATCAGCCTCTCACTAGGTCTTGAACCTAAAGTATTTTTCTTTGAACTTCTCAGTAGTGACTGACACCTGACACCCTTGACACTGTGCTTCTGATTTACTCAGTTCTCCTGCTGTACCCAGTGCAATCAGCATAATGTGTTTTTATCATCATCTTCTGGGATAATTCATGCTTTCTGTTCTGACCACCTTACTACATTATTTTATTCTCTTGATTGCTTCTCCTAGCTGTGCATAGTCCAGTTTCTGTAAAGGTGAAGAAAAAACATGAAGATGATGCTTAGAGTACAGAAATTATAGACACATGCATTTTCTGATACAGTTAAAGTAAACTAAATTGCAATATTGCAATGGAAGTATTTCTTGCATGTTTTTGGTGCAACATCAAGAAGTTAATGAATAAACTTCCTGTGGCAGTGAATACCGTGGCCAAAACATGGGCCCCCCTGTTTTTTGGATGTGGAAATTGTCCCTGGATTGTTGCAGATATTGAAAGTATGATAAGACACAGTGAGAGTGTGTGCAAGGAAACACTGGCTAGAGAACCAATTTAATGACCATCTGCACTGAAGTTACCTTACATATAGAAAGTTAATTACGATGGGCAACAACTCTACGTAGCTGAGACAAAAACAATTTACCTTCAGTAAATCTAAAATATTTCTGGAAGAAAATGCAGAACTGTCAAGGCGCATTACAAATCCCACTTTTAACTACTAATGAAACAACCTGTGTTCCTAAGCAAACTTTGCAGAAGACATCAGGTTCTTCCTTATCTGTACAAGTCAAGAATAAACCGACACATTTCCTTCCTGTTCCACTGCCATGTGTGGCCCAGCCAGTGACACTGTCCCCATAGCAGTACACACTGGCTGAATATTCCACAATTTCAGTTTTTCCCAAACTGCTGTAAAAGAAACCAAAGCTCCATACTTCAGATGAAGTCCCATCTGCTTGAGTTAGTGGTAGTTCTGGTGGATGTAAAAGATTCCACAGTACCTAACCTATCAAAAAGAGTAGAAGTTCACCAGTCCAGTACCCTAGCCATATTTATCCTAGCAGTATTCATACCACCTCAGGTCTGCACCAAAACCTGGCCACTGCCCTAGTGGGGCTAACCCAGTCAACGATGAGTGGATAAATAAACTGTCATCAACCCTCTTTTTTCCCATTTTCTACATGGAGTTGGGTTCTCATGCCAACTGTCGCCAACTCTATATTCAGCGACAATCTCCTGCCCTCTTTGACACTCATGCCTGACCATGGCAGATCTTCACTCTCACAATCCATCCACCTCTTTGCTGGATGCCCTCGTTTCTTCTTGCCTTCTTCCTGTCTTTCCCAAATCTTCTTTCCCAGATTGCCTTCTGTTCTTTTGCACGTGTATCCGAATCTATTCTGTTTCACCTTTTCTGCAAATGGAGCTATTTTGGCTTCTGTACTGATACCCGCATTACTTCGTCTTTCCCACAGTGTGCATCATACCACCCATTTCAGGCACTTCATCTTCATCGCATCTACCTTCATCAACTGCTCTGCATTTACCGCCCATGTTTCTGTATCATACAATAGTACTGGTCACACCACTGTGTCACACACCTTACTTTTATGGTTCTTTGACATTCTTCTGTCATAAACTACACTCAACACTCTGTGCCAGTTGGTTGCAGCCCCTTTGATTCTAGCTTTGACCTATTCATTCAGACTTCCCTTTTCCTCACCCACCCCTCCCAGATACTTGAAGTGGTTAACCTGTTCCACTGTCTTCCCTTCTATTTCAGTTCTCAGCTTCTCTTGATTTCCCCAATCTGCTGCCATTACCACTGCTGTGTCTGTACTCAGTTTCATCCCATGTGTCTTCAGTTTTGGATTCCATTCCCCTATCCTTTGCTGAAGTTCTTGCTCAAAGTCTGCCTGTAATGCCACATAATCTGCATACAGCAACTTTGCTGATCTGTCCCCATCCAACCTGTTTGCTAATGTAGTCCATTACCAGTATTAACAGCAGTGGGCTCAGAGCTGAACTCTGGTGCACATCCACTCCCTCTGGGACCCATATGTGAGCTCAAACACTATTTGTACTTGAGTCACTGGGTCCTTGTACATAGCCTGCACTAATTCTACCAATGGTTCTGGGACATTAAACTACCGGAGGACTGCTCAAATTAGCTTTCTTGGGACCTTGTCATTTCCTTTCTCCAAGTCTAGGAATGCCCAGTTGGACTCTTTCCTTATCCCTAGCTTCTTCATCTATCTCACTGCAAATATCAGGTCTGTTGTGCTGCATTCTGATCTGAATCAAAACTGATGATCTCCCATCTTACTTTCTACTATGCGTATTTGTTTAAGAATCACCCTCTCCAGAACTTTCATGAATTGTGCCAGGAGTTTGATGCCTCTCTGTTGCCCTCAGTTATGAATGTCCCCTTTGTTCATGACCACTGGCACTAGTATGCTTATTCTCCTGTCACCTGAGACACACCTTTCTCTCCACACTGCTATGAGAACCCATTAGGAGCCAATTCTCATCCGTCTCACTTAACATCTTTATCACATCTGCTGTGACCTCATCTGTGACTGCTGCTTTCCCTGACTTCACTTTCCTTAGTGCTGTTCGTACTTCTTCTAGGGTGGGCTCCTTCTCTTCTCCCACCATAGGCTGTGTCTTGGGACAGTACAGCTTCTGTGAGTTTCTTCATTCAGAAGCTGCTGGAAGTACTCCTTCCATCTGCCTTTGATGTCCTGTGGTCTTGTTAGCAGGTTGTTGCTGGCATCCCTTATGAAGGATGTCTGACTATTTTCATTTATCTTATGCCTTTGCTTTGCAACCCGATATAGTTTCTTTGTGCCATCTACTGAGTCACTTTTCAGAAGTTGGTAGAGTGCCTGTGATGTTTTGTTGTTTGCTGTAGCAACTCCTTTTTATCCTCTCTGTTATCCAGCCAGTACAACTTCCTAGCCTGGTCCATCTTTTCTATCTCTCACTTTTTCTTGCGCTTCTTCTTTCTTTTGATGAATTCCACCACCAGCTTTCCTTATATACCTTGTTTCCATACCTGGCTCGGCCGCATATCTGTTCTGTAGTCCTCACACCTGCTGTTTTGGGATGCTGCCATTCTTTTTCAACTCTACCTATTTCCTCCTCTTCTTGAGGGGCTAGCACAATGTGTAATTCCGTAGACTGTTGGGTTTTCTCTGCTGTTAACTTCCAGTTCTTCAACGTTGTCTTTGTCGATGTTAAAGCCTTCTCTGACCACTGCTTGCAGCTGATTGTGGCAACAAGTGATTTATGTTGTGGGCCGACTGTTTCACTGGGGATGACTTTGCGTTCATTGATTCTACCCCCTTGACCTTTCCTTCCTAGAAGAAACTCTACCTGAGTTGCATGTTGGCCACTCTTACATGTGATCTTATGACTCACTCATTTTCTGAACTGTGTGTTGGCTACTATGAAGCCATTTGCCAGACAGAAGTCTAGCATGGCCTTTTCTTGTTTATTCCCGTTGCCCCACCTATGTGGACTTAGGCAGTTCTTATATCATGTTCTTTCTGTACTGATATATGAATTCAAGTCACCCATTATCAACACCTATTAATTTTGTCCTGCTGTATCTAGTAGGTCATGCAGTGCTGTCTAAATGCACTCTTTTCATCTCTGTCACAACCCTGGTGTGGGACATAAGCTGAGGTTAGGAATACTGTCCTGTCATTAGGCTGGATTCTGATTGCCGTGAGTCTATCACTAATTCTGATGACATCTCTCACTGCCTTCTGAAGCCTCTCCCTCACCATAATTCCCACACCATTTCTAGCCTGTCCTCCTCCTGAGTAGGAAGACTCTGTTTCCCAAGCAAGTGGCTTTGCTGCACTGCCCTTCCATCTTGTCTCCTGGATACATAGGATGTCCAGCCTTCTCCTTACCATCATGTCTTCCATCCTGTTAGTGAGCCTACACTGAGTGTAGCAATTCTTAGTTCAAGTTTGGTAGGTTGATTGGTTTTACATCCAGCTTTCACTCAACAGAGCTATCCCGGGACACCATCCAACCAGTAGGTTATTGACCCAGGTCTGCTGGGCTTTTTGGCCAACAGGGAAATATGCACCCCTCCCAACGTTAACCGCCCCCAAACGTATGCCCATTTGACACATTAGTCAACATGATCCAGTCACCTAGAGCTACATTTCGCACTGTCGAGTGGCTAGGGCTGGCACGGCACACAATCTGTGATCCGTGTTCTCCTATCTTGAGTATACTGCACACCACAGTAAGTGCCCAAAGTGGTTGGTCTGTACAGCTCTTACCCTATAGGGCATTATGTAGTTTGTTCTGCTGCCCACATCTGCATTTTTGGGGGAGTTTGAGGTGGAAACACTCAGCATATCTTTCAGCAGTGGGAGGAGCCCCACAGAGACAGAGGGAGTACATGCAAACTCCAAATAAGCATTGGCTGGAGATCAGGATTGAATCTTGTACCTTGTGCTCGAGAGGCAAAGACCTTAATCATTATGGCAACTGGTCTCTTTTATTAAGCTAAATAAATAGCTTAAATTCCATATAGTCAGCTTTATCCCACTTCCCTTTGAAATGCAGCTGAAAAACTCGTTAAACCCCTTATATACATTTTAACTTGTTTATCTCATCTGGAACAGTAGCAACAGCAGCCTTCAAACACACCATAGGTTCATAGGTAGGTACTAGGCTATCGGCCCTGGGGCCTATACAAGCCCAGCCAAAAAGGTACCCTGGCTTTTGCCACCCAAGAAAATTATTTTCCTGTGCCACTGTCGAGTAGAGCCACAGAGGTGATCCCCGGGGTGAATTTCCTATTTCCCATCCAATCATCAAAATTTTTCTTGAAGAGTGCTAATGAGGAGCTTTGTTTGATATACATAGGTAGTTTATTCCAGAGTATGGGAAGTCTCTGGGACAGGAATCTATCCCTCCGGCATGTTTTGTTTATTGTGGTGACAAGGTTTAAGTCCCTAGAGCCTGTAGCTCAGAGGGACTGGGATTTCTTTAAGTGGAGCATGTCCAACAGCTCTGGGTTTGACATAGCTTTGTATGTTAGGCAGAGATCGCCTCTGAGTAGGCGATATGCGACGGAGTAAAGCTGGAGTTTTTTGAGACAGTCTACATAGGGCATCTGTTTGAGGCTGGTAATCCTTTTTGTGAGGTATTTCTGAGGCCTTTCCAGTTGTTGTAGATGTCTTGTGAGGTACATACCAAAAGGGGCATTGTACTCTATAATGGGTCTAATGAGTGATGAGTAGAGGGGAACAATGACCTCTTTTTTCTTGATGACAAACCTTTTGTGATGAGGTGTGCCACGTAAAAGGATTTCCTGACTACTGTGGCAATGTGATTATCAAAGGAGAGACTACTGTCCACCTGTGTCCCAAGGTCTCTTATCACACTTTCGGTGTTAAGTAGACTACCGCTTATGTTGTAGTTCATGGGTACAGAGTTTTTACCAAAGGGGATGACCATGCACTTTTTGGCATTGGCTTGAGGCCATGGCTTTGACACCAGGCATCTGTCTCAGTGAGGCCCTTTTTAGGATGTCCACATCGTTAGGAGTTTCGATTTTGGCTCCTAGTTTGCAGTAATCTGCAAACTTCATTAGCCAAAGACCTTCTATGTTAGCCTGTACTTCAGAGAAGTAGATACCAAACAGGAGAGGACCCAGGACTGAACCCTGTGATACTCCACTTGTCACTGGTCTGAAGTCGGATTTGGAGTCTGCTACTTTCACAGTGTGGGTTCTGTCAGTGAGCCAGTTGGCAACCCATCTTGTGACATAGGGATTTATACTTAGTTTAGTGAGTTTATCTATAATTCCAGAGTGGGGGATGGTGTCTTAAGCCTTGGCAAGATCTAGATAGTCTGTGTGAACCACCTTACCCTTGTCTATGGCTTTGGTGACTGCTTCAAATAAGTCTATCAGGTTTAGGAGACATGATCTGCCTTTTACAAACCCAAACTGGGTGGGATCCAGAGTTTGGAGATTACCATTGTCTTTGTTTATAAGTTCCATGATGATACGTTCCATGGCCTCGCAGACCAGTCTCATCAGGCTAATGGGGCAATTATTCCCAGGGTCCGTGTGGTGGCTTCCCCCTTGTGGAGTGGGATAACCGTTGCTGTGCGCCATTCAGCAGGCATAAAGCCTGAGGTGAGGCTATGATTGAACATGGTACTTAGGTGGGGTGCCAGTTCGTTCTGTAGTTCGTGTAAAACGCAGCCTGGGATGTTGTCTGGTCCCATGGATGCTGTGTTCTTGACTTTGGAGAGTGTGTTTTTTACCTGTGCAGCCATGATTACAGGAACTTTGCATTCTTCCGGTATAAAGATGGGCTCTTTAGGGGATGAGAGCACTGAACCTATCTGCCAGGATATTGGCAATATCAGTTGGGTCTGTATATTTAGTGCCATTGTGCTGTAACTCAGAGCAGATCTGAGTGTTGCCATTGAGATTCTTGACATAGCTATAGAATGCTTTGTGGTTGTCTTTAGAATCAGTGGTGATTTTGTTTTCGTAACTAGCTTTGGAGGATTTTATCAGGGATCGCAGCTTTTTACTGAGGCTGACCAGGAAGCTCCTCCACTCGTTGGATTTTACTCTCTTTTGCAAGAGTTTCTTCCTTCTGTTGTACAGTTTGTTTATGGCAGGGGACCACCAGATTGGCTTCCTTTTTTTGGAGGATAGCGTCTTGGTTCTGTTTTGGATAGCACGATCCCTGCACTCATGTAAGTGCTTATAAAGTGCAATTGTGTAGGATTCAGTAGTCGTAACTGTATTGTCCATCTGCATGGGTGACATGAAGTTCACCACTTCCGTCTTAAGAAGCATGAAGTTGGTTTGGAGAAACTTTTTACCATGGTTTCCTTAATGGGGGGGGGGGGGTGGAGACAGGATGTGGATATCTAGTGTAATTAGCTTATGGTCGGATCGGACCAATGAGGCGTTGACTTCAGGTGTAGAACACCGGTCACTCATATTGGTAATGACTAGATCTAGGATATTTTTGCCCCTGGTGGGGGTGTGGATAAGTTGATCCAGGGCATTGGAGTTTATGAATTCCAGAAAGCGTTGAGCGAAGGAGTTGGTACATGAGTAGTTTTCCCAGTTAATGGTGGGGTAGTTGAAATCACCCATTATTAGGGTGTTCGGTTGAACCCTAATATTTTCCAGTACATCAAGAAAAGAGGAGTGGGAATCCTGGGGCATGGTGGGTGATCTGTAGCAAGCTACAATTTGGATTGCAGTTTTTCCCAGAGTTAGTTGCACTTGGATAACCTCGGCTGCATTATGCTGAGCAACTAGCCTGGAGGTGAGGATATCCTTAATGAATATGGACACACCTCTGCTTTTGGTGTTCCGGTCCAGGTTACATGGCCGAAAAGTGTGGTATGAGTTATAGCCTGGTAGTGCAGGGGTGCTCTCTGGAGCCTTGAACCAGGTCTCAGTCACTGCACAGATATCGATGTTCTCCATTTTAAGGAGTGCCTCGAGTAAGTGCATTTTAAGATTTAGACTTCTAGCATTGAGTAGCATCACCCTCGGTTTTTGCTTGCCTGTTCCTTTTACGGTGGTGAATTTGTCATTTGAACCTTGCCTAAAAAAGGCACTATAGGGGCGGCAAGAATCTTAGCCAGTATCCAGAATCCCAGGGATGAGAGGTGCAGGCCATCTCTGGCAAAGCATCGTGGTCTGTCGACCTTGTCATCCCAGGCAGACAGATACTGGATCCCTTTAGAATGGCACCAGAAACTTAGCCAATTGTTGAAGTTGATCATTATTTCAATCCAAAAGTACCATATCCCACTTAATTCGAGTACTTCAGACACGTTTCTAATTTCTGCCTTATCATGACAGTCTTCAAAAAATTATTATATGAGCAGTTATTTGTGCCCATAAATAAATGTGATCTACTTTATGACCTTTAACTTGGCTTTTGTAATGCCATCAGCAGTACGGTAGGGCTCCCTTTTGAAATGTCAGCACCTGAAATGCTGTCTGCTTCAAAGCAAAAAAAAAAAAGAAAGAAAGAAAGAAAAGCCAGAAAAGTGCAAATCTCAAAAATTCTCCTTAAAACTTCTTTTTGCTGGGGGCCAAGCCTCCCTGCACCCCCGCACCCACCAAAGTTATATATACCAACTCCAAGATCACCATACCTTAGAGAAAAGGTAATATTCCCAGAAAAGGCATCTTAGACATGGTATATAGAAGTTCAGTCCTTTGGCCATTCAGTCACCACTTTTCGGGACTCGCTCTAGCGAGTCCCAACATTTCAGATAGTTACCCTACGACACCCTTTACTGACTGCTACAAATACAATTTACTGTAAAATCTATGAAAGCCTCATTACTGCTGGTTTCTTTGTAGACATGAGCACAGCATTTGATAATATTAACTATAATGTACTACTCGGCAAATTACTAAGGTTTAGTTTTGGAAACAATGCAATCAAATGGTTTCAAGGCTACCTTAAAGTAGAACTTTTAAAATTAATGCCAGTACCTGTTTCTTACAAAATGTTATCCTCAATACTAGTTTTCCCAAGGCTCTATTATAAGTACTCTTCTAGACTTTCTTTTTATTAAAGACCTTACTTATGACCTACCCTCTTATAATGTTATCATGTATGCAGATGATATATTGCTGATCGAATCTAGTAAATCACATTCAGTTCTACAAAAAAACTTCAAAATCTCTGCTTGTTGTCTTCCTTCAACAGACTACTAATTAAATTGCTTTAGAGCAGGATGAATACTCTGAAGCATCACAATCTTGGAATATATTGAAGCGATATGCGGACATTCATCACACGTCCCAGCACTTGATTTGGTAAGCTGATCACAGACGCAACATGGCCAGGCATGGCATGTGGAAGGAAAATGTGTTCATGACTGGATCATATTCTCATCTCAAAAAATGTGATCCTGTTTGAAGTTATGACATGCTGCAAATGACCAGTTACAAGCATACCTTTTACAGGTCTTCCAGCAAAATCCATAATACTCAAAATGTTATGTTTCCAGGAACATGAAAGATTTTGATGAAGATTTGATCATCTCAGCACTCAAAACCTGTGGTTGGTTACATTTATTACTACTACTACTGCTAGGTGATGTGGGTTCCCATATCAATTCTTTTTTTTCCTTAATAGCTGTAACAAACTGTTTCTTCTGCTTTAAAGAGAATTTAGATTCTTCAGGCTCTCTACCTTGGATCACACCAAAAATAAAGCTTTTAGTTACAGAACAATATTGTTTTTAGTCCTCCTATGTGGCATTACATTCCGAGGCATGAGAAAGAGAAAAGCATGATATTCATTCCGTTAAAATGTCCCACTACTACGATCAGAGGTCATAGGTCAGCAATCCTAGTCAGAGCCGGATCATGGTCAAATGGGGCCCTAGACAGGAAAATGGAGCAGCCCCTTCAGCCATTCCA
Source organism: Protopterus annectens (assembly GCF_019279795.1). NCBI lineage: Eukaryota > Metazoa > Chordata > Ceratodontiformes > Protopteridae > Protopterus > Protopterus annectens. Next base: position 39,404,053 of record NC_056748.1, read on the forward strand.
CTGTCACATTACTTGGCTATCTCTCTCTATTTACTATAAATACTGTTCAAGCCTGTCAGCACACATACTGTTTTCTGCTTTACTTCTACATTGATTACATATGTTTGGATTTCATTTAAAACTTTTATTTAAAATTTTACAGAACAATCACTGATGGTCATTTGCTAAACAGAACAGTTACACATTGAAATCTGACTTAGCATGAACAACAGTAAACTTTTCTGCCCTTGAAACTCACATTTGTTGAAAATGCATTGAAGTCCACATAGGATCATAGATCACAGAAAGTTACTAGGCTAATGGCCCAGGAGCCCTTATAAGCCTAGCCAAATTTACCCTTGTTGCCACGATCAGCACCTATTGCCCCTGTCCTACAGATACACAGGTAGAACCCCCGGGGTGAATTTACGGTTACCCATCCAGTAGACTGCGTTTGAAGACGGCCAATGAGGTGCTGTGTTTGACATGAAGTGGGAGTCTATTCCAAAGGCATGGTAACCTCTAGGAGACAAATCTGTCCCTCCAGCAGTTTCTATTTATGTCACGTACCAGGTTTAGGTCCTTACAGCGAGTAACCCATATGCCACTTGACTTTCAGATGTGCAGCATTTCCAGTAATGCAGGGTGAGAGATCACCTTATAAGTAAGGCAGGAATCACCTCATTCATAGAAAATGCATCTGGTCAGTGGCAGATTAAGTGTACCTTTGGGCTGTTTTCAAACCATGGACCCCCTGAACACATTTTAGGACCACGTATAAATAACACGTGTTCTTCGATTCACCTTCCTGATTGTATTAAATTATACAGCACGACTTGTTAGACTGTGTTATAACTCATTAACAACTATGTGATGTGGAATGTCCCACCTCTAGCTGCCTATACACATATTTGTTTTCCAGAGCATTTTCTGAAAAATACACTAAAAAAAAACATAAGATAAATCAAACATAAATATTTTGGGAACAATAAAAGCTATTAAAACTGTACAAGTAGCAGCATTTTCAATGAGTGCATTTATAGTCTTTCCATAAATGCAATAATATATTATAATGCACGCAAAATCAAAATGATATTTTTGTTAAACTTTACAAATTGTCATATCATGGAAACTATACTACGTGGACAAAAACTGTTAGACCATTTTTGTTAACCATATGTAAGGTTTCACATGACAACAAGAAATTCCTCTTTGAGTGCAGTTTACTGATGCAGTTAACAGAAATATGAAAACAGGCTTAACTGTATTGTTAGTAATGTAAATAAGACGGAATATCTCTAAAAATGTGAAACTTACAGTGCAAATATCAAAGGCAGTTTTCTTCAGGAACATCTACGGTTTTACCTGATGTCTTAGAACAGTTTGTAACACACTTATTTTAAATATTAACTACATATGGAAATATTGTTTATAAATGCTAGTAAAATACTAGCAGTAGCTCAGGTATAATGTTATACAAATGAACAATGAGTTTACCTGTCTCCCACCAGTGGCTCTCAGCTCTGAAGATATGAACAGAAATATGAAAATATGAATAAGTAACACATTAATTGATAAATTTCTCTACTGCAGGACATCCTAGATTAGCAGTCTCAGGATAATTTTGTTAATAACTCTCTGCACTTTCTAATACTACCTGTTATTAGCTGGTAAGTCACATGGTTAAGTAGCCATGCTCAGAAAAGGTTTGGACACCATAAGGAGCTATGGGAGTGAACTGGAAATAGGTTTGAGTGAGTTAAATGTGTAGTTTTGAACATCTCTTTTCAGTAAGCAGTGAAACAAAACATATGAACCAGTAATGAGAAGGATACCTATTTCACAGCGTTCAACCATAAAAGTTCACTCAGACTGCTGTCATTATAGTCCACCAGTAGCAATCAAAATACACAATCTCTGCAGAAGTAAAAATAAAAGTAATCTGAGTAATTCCACATTAAAGAGAATGTTAATTAATGAAGAGGTTGCTGCTGGCAAGCAACTTTGCATTTCAGTACTTCATCTACAAATTCAGGGCAATGTACCCTAGAACAATAAATTGCCTATGTTACAATAAAAAAAAAATTGGTGTGCTGGTGATGTACAATAGGGAATAACTGGTAAACCGACAGGTTCTTAGTTACCAGTCATCTCATCCAAAGGATGACACATTCAGGAAGAGCACTGCAGCCCCCCCCACCACCCCTTATGCTGCATGGTATTGTCAGCAATTGAGCTGCTTGGTGTGGCAAGAGAACCCACAACCTTCTGCACCAAAAGCAATTATGCTACCTGTTACAGTACTAACACTGATCAACACAACTCTGAAACTATGTCTGACATTGACAAAGTGTAATCCTCAGTGATTTACACACACAAAATGCATACATATATCATACATATATACATACATGCATAAATGAAATGAAATTAAAGGAGAGCTCATAGTTGGTGTGGAGGTTTAAAGCACTTTTCTGTCGGTCATTAAGGTTCAAGGTTTGACTCTAAGCTAAGTCACTTAACTGGACAGTGCTCTTCCTAACTGGGTCATTACACACACGTACACACCACTCTGTTTGCTCTACGTGGAAGATTACAGCTATGCACTCAGGGTCTTGGGGCTTGCTGTTACTCCAATCTTTTTTCCAGTTTCCCACAGACATTGCCATCTCCTACTTACTTCCATGGTTGTGTGATCTTACTAAAGATGCTTAGGACATTATCCTAATGCTGAGATTTCTGGGACTTGCTGTGTTTATTGAAGTTCTCCTATGAAGTTTCTGATATTGATGGTAGGGCTTGCTGCTGTTTACAGAAGTTTTTTTTTTTTTTTTTTTAATATTGAAGCTGGGCCCCCCAGTCGAAATAGGCCCTAGGCAGCTGCGCAGGACTCCTATTACTGGGTCCAGCACTCATCCAAGGCATTTTTAAAGGAGCACTGGTAATGTTCTCCTTCCCGGGCCTATGCCACTCCTTCCCAGTTCCACACCTCAGTGATGCAAACATTTGTTAACCATTTTCACGATTCTGTAAAAAATCTCTCTGCAGATGGTAACAGTATTTCACAAAAACTTCACAAAGATGGCTTCTTTATTGCAGTAAATAATTACATACTAACCTGTTGCTCTGCTTTCCCCACTTTCAGAGGTATGTGAGAAATGTGTACATCAGCAACTTTATTGTGCTTTACAAGTACCGGTGTTATTTGAGACAGTTTAGCATTGCCATGCAACTGATACTGCTTTGGTTGGTATGACAGAATTAGTTTGTATTCATCCAGATAGTTGTAACACAGTTGAGGCAATGTTTACATGTATTTATTTATTTATGTATTGGCATTTGATCACTGGAAAAGTCCAACTGAGTAGTTACCCATTGTCAGCAGAAACCCAGGGAGAAAAGCTCCAGAGTATTACGAAAATGTTTAAGAATGGTCATTTTATAATCTTCAAAAATAAAACAATAAAAAATGTACAGTTTAAACAATTATACCAAATTCAGTATAATGTGATAACATTGGTTACGAATAGATACAACTTATATGACAATGATTTAATATTTAGAGAATTTTTAATCAGTATAGCGAAATTAAAGGTAATTTATTATAATACAAACAGGAATTACAATATGAAGTGGGGAAAAATAGAGTTATGGTATATCTATTTGGAGGGTTAAGGGAGAAATTGATTTCAGTAAGGAAGTGAGTGAAGAAGGGGAGTAAGGAAGAATAAGGTAGGAATATGTAATTGTTCATATTTAGGTTTATAGTTTATCCTGTGGATGAGGAAAAAAGAGAGACAGATTCTGGCTAGAAAGTCTTTCAGAATGGTTTTAAAGGAGTGGAAGAAGGCTATTGACCTGATGGCTGCAAGTAAGGAGTTCCAAGCCTTGGCAACATAGAACAAGTACAGACCAAGCCCAGCAGATTTGATAGGTATGTGTACAGAGAGGGACATAAGTGTGTAAAATGGTATTAGTCTTGGATAAGCAGATGGTTGTTTAATGTTGTAAGTGGTGAGAAGCTATGTATATGTTAGCTGGCGGGATAGTTCCAACTAATTTAGGCTTTTTAGTGCTATATAGCGATGGGTTCTGAAAGGGGTATTTGCTGCAAATATAACCACTTTATGACACAATTGTTCAAGTTGTAGTTTTTGTGATGCCTGGAGATTAGAAAGGATGGGAGTACATATATAGGATATACATATATAGGAGTAAAGTAGTGATGGGGAGAGGTAAGTTGTGGCAAAAGTAGTTTTTGTTGCATTGGTGAGAAAGTGTTTATTTCTGTAAAGAATATTTAGTGTTTGTCGAGTTTTTTTATGCAAGTTTGTACATGAAGGTCCAGTATAAGATTACCATGCATTGACATTCCTATTACTTGCCTATTAGAAGTGACTTCAGTGGTTGTATTATTAAGAGAGAGGATTTTAAATTTTGTTTTTTTTTTTCATGAGGGAGGGATTTGGAGAAAAATAAGTAGATTTTTTTGGATTAAGCATTAGTTGTGAGCTACAAAGCCACATTTCAGTGGCTGTTAAGGCTTCCTGAGTAATTTTCTGGAGATGTGCCAGGTTGTCTGATGCACATGTAAGTGTAGAATCATCTGCATATTGTATTAGGGAGGCCTATTGTATGGATGTGTGGAGAATGGTGGTGAGAATGTTAAAGAGGAGGGGACCCAGGATAGAGCCTTGCTGTACATCGGTGGTGACTGGGAGTTATGGAGGGAGGGTGGAGTACTATTTCACTGACTAGTACCTATTGGACAGGTAGTATTTGAACCTTGAGGTACTCCAGTATTAACAGGGAGGAAATTGGAAAAGGAAAGCCACTTGAAAGACTGATGTCAATTGGAAAGGTAGCTAGAAAACCATTTGAAGGTAGGGTTAGTAAATTAAGAGCAGACATTTTGGAGAGAAGCAAGGGTTGAGAGATTGTATCAATGGTTTTAGAAAGGTCCAGAAAGAGGGAGGGTACCAAGTTGTTATTGTCTCTGGCTTTAATGATGGTATCTGTAAAGTAGACTAGTGCAATAGTTATACTGTGACTAGGATGAAAGCCATGTTGGGTTGGGGTGAGTAAGCATTTAGAATATATTCAAGAAGTTGCTTTTGGATGCATTTGTCAAGTAATTTGGAAAGGGGGGGGGGCAAAATTGCTATAGGCCTGTAGTTTGTGAGTTCTGTGGAGTGGAATAATATAGAATTGTTTCTAGGAGGAAGGGACTATAGATTTCTTGGATAGATCAATTTATGAAGATGGAGATTGGGTAGGCGATAGACTTAGCTGCCAATTTTGGGAATTCAGCAGGTAACTTATCTGCTGAGGGAGAGCCGGACTTCAATTTTTACACAGAGATTTTATGTATGAAATATGGACAGATTTGAGAGAAAAAGTGGTTATATTGTCAGGGGGAGGAAGAGTAGGGGTAGGGTGGTGACTGTTTTTGGTTAGTTTGTTGATAGAGTCAGTGAAGTTGGATTTGAACTTTGTGGCAGTTTCAGAGGGGAGAATCATTAGGATAAGGGTTTGGTATGCTGGAAGAGCCAGGGTTAAGGAGCTTGTTGATAGCGTTCCAGAAAACTTTTGGGTTACTTTGATGGTTAGTTAGAGCTTTTAGATAATATTTTTTGTCCTCTCTGATTTTTTTTTTTTTTTATTTTGGTGCAAGTGGGATGAGAAAGCCAAGGTACTTGGTGTGATTTAACCATTTTTCCCCTGAGAGGAGCTAGGGAATTAAGAATATCCAGGAGTATATAATTAAATTTCAGAATGGCATCCTGTAATGGTAAGCTATGGAGGACAGTCTGTTGTTAAATTCATGTGGGTTTACATTGCTGAGGCTACAGCATTTTTTAAGCTTGTGTTGCCTGATATGATATAGGGATATCCTTTGGACATGTGCTGGGTGATGGTCACTGATAGAATCTGGGAGTATAGTAGGGTTGTGATACAAGCTAGGATTGGATACAAGAATGTAGTCAAGGATGGAGCCAGAATTCGAGGATTGTTGAAACTGGTGACTGTGAAAATTAGTTGAGTAAGCCATGGGGATTTATGTTTGAGGTTGGGAAGTCAGAAGCCAAGGTTTGGCAGCTGATATTGACATCCCACAGAATTATAGTTTCATTTGAGATGTGGTTGGAAGTCCAGGAGAGCATATTTTCAAGACTGGGGATATTGTTCTCAGGAGGCATGTAAATACCATCAATACATAGCTTTTTATGGTTATTTAGCTTGCATCTGGCAAGTAGGATTTGTGCTGGGTGAAAGATAGGAAGCAGTATAGATGGGGGAGAGAGATTCCTATGTAACCAACCTTTTTTGTGTACCCTATCAGAGTGTATTATATTATAGCCAGGAGGAAGAATTTCTGTGTTGGTGGTTTGGGGTTTAAGCCATGTTTCAGTGAGAATAACTATATCAGGAGAATATTAAGCAATCCATGTGTGAAATTTGCTAATTTTGTTTAGATGACTACGGATATTCATGGAGATGATAGTCAGACATTTGGTGGAAGGTTTAGGATTAGTGATAATAGGGAGTAGATGGATGGTGACATGGTTGGAAGAGGAACTTTAACCAAGGTTAGGATGAATATCACCACATAGGAATGTGTTTTGTGCATAGTTTGAAGTACAGGAGACTTAAAATTATTGATAAGGTGATAAAATTTTGTTTTGTGAAGATGAGGTTGCTGAGAAGCTGTTTATATTTGTGCAATAGAATGTGAGTTGGGTTAATCAAACAAGGTGTGATTTTAATGTGATATGGTTTATCTAGGCTAATAAAAGGATGGGTGAATGTAGGTGATTGATTGATGGGCAAGAAAAAAAACAATCTGTGACGAGAGGATTCCTAAAGTTCAGTTGGTAATGAACCATAGTAAGACTTTTGAAGCTGTTGCGAAGGGGAGGAAGTAAATAAAGAAAAAGTAATAAATAGATATATAAAGAATAAAAGTATACAATACTGAGGAAGGATACAGCTATAGAGCAATGAATTGAAATGAACAGGGGATACTTGGCAGGCAGGATTAGGAAGGGTTGAAGGAGAGGAGGGAATAAAGTAGAGTTTACACAGGTAAAGAGGCTAGAGCTGCAGGTGTAAAACAGGATCCTTAAGCAGAGAGAGAGAGAACCAAAATGTGGTGTGAGAGATAGTCAAATATAAGTGACAGGGAGAGAGAGCAGGTCCAAGCAGAGAAAGGATCGCTTAGGTGACTGGAAGGGGGCTAAAGAGATGGAGTGAGTTAATCCTAACCCTGGGCAGTGTGCACACTAAAAAGATAAGTTTCAAATTTATATATATTGACAACAAGATATCGCAAAATATGGAGAGAAGCCTTAGTCAAGCATACTTTAGCTCTGTTGAGTGTAGTGATCCTGTGAGTGTTGGAGCTGGGAATTGTAGTCTTTCAGGCTGCAGTGGGAAACTTGCTTTAGTGACTCTGTCTGGTTAAGGTGAATAGGGCGTTTAGCATAGTGGTCCTGGGAGTTTTGGAGCTGGGAATTGCAGTCTTTTAGGCTGTAGTGGAAAACTTGCTTTAGCGATTCTCTCTGGTTAAGGTAAATAGGGGAAAGTGTTAATCAGCACATTGTCAGGGGAAAACTGCAGGCACAGAAGGGAAATTCACAGATAATATAATTTAATAATTTATATAATAATTTTTAAATTGATATTTTAAATTAAGTATAATATTAATTTTAATTTATATTTAATTCATATATATAACAGTATATAATAATAATATATAATTAATAATTCATATACTATTTAATAATTTCATATAATTTAAGGTAGAAAAAATATGTGCAGAGTAGGTGGGTCAGATGGTCGTTATCTGTCAGTAGGCTATACAGTGGTATGATTATTACCTCACATTTTTTTTGGCTTCTAGAGGGTAACATGTTTTCTTGCCGATCCCTTTAACTGAAACATTAACCACTGTGTTAAAGGAACTGCACCACAGTTCAGGATCCAAATCACTTTTTTGTGCTTCTCTTCATCACTGGCTTCTGTCCCCTTTTTTTGGAGAAGACATTCTTAATGGACATGGTAGTGTGTGTTGCACCACCTAACAGTGGCAGGAGCAAAGGCAGGGGAACACAAAACAGTAGCTGGGTAGGGTAATTTCAGTACAGGGGAACTAGAACGTGGATGACAAGAGCAACCTACCCAAAGTGAATGGAGCCTGCAGAGACACCAAAGGCATGAACACTGTACATTTGCTTCCCCTATCCTATAGCTGCTAGCGGAGAACTTCCATTGAGTAACTGATAGCTAACGTAATGTAATGTACTCTCTACTTCCAAACTCCTTGACCATACAAGCTCTGAAACACTGTTACGGTACTTGGATTTACAGTGAGAGTCCAGCTGTGAAAACAATTTTTCTCCTTGCAGGGTCTTTCTCTTTTCATTACTGTTGTGTGACTGTGAAAGTATTCTCTGTAAGTGAATGAGAGGAGGTGGAGTTGCCCACAAAGAGGAGTTTAGATGGTGACACATTTCATGTGTAGGGGGGTACTTTGTAATTTTTTGTCACTTTTTGCTCGATTCTCCAATGACCATCACCCCTGACTGCCTGATGAGTTATTTTTTTGCCATGGCTAATGCTCTACAACTCATTCATTCCTACAGTGAGGATCTAGTGAAGGGGGGGGGGGGGCATTTTTATGTGCATGGATGGATGGGATTTCTTTTTTAGCCCGAACTCTGTCTTGCATGCCCAGGCAGTAAGCAGTCCAGAAGGATGGGCAGTTGATGTAGTGCAGGACTGCCACTCACTTCTGAAAGTGACACAAGGGGGTTGCACATTGGCATAACGGTTAATGTATTTTTCTAACAGACACAAGCTGGACATGTAATAGTCTGTAGACTGATTGCCTAGTATTTACTTATGAACTTATAAGTCCACAGATAAGCCCAGCCTCCTAGGAGGAATACATCACACATGGTTCTTTGTTCATCCCTGGGAAACTGGTGGACTTTGTGTGTAACTGGACATGTGTGCCACCCAGAGAAAGGTGAGCGGGCACAACCCCTTCACTTTTCTTTCTGTTCTGTCAGCTCCAGCAGTTACCCAAGCTGCTATGTAAACGTGTGTCACCTGAGTCATGGTCAGGGCTTTATTCCTGTCTTATAGGTTCATAGGTTCATATGTAAGGTACTAGGCTTTCGGCCCTGGGGCCTGTATAAGCCTAGCCAAAACTATTCCCTGGCTTTCACCACCCAAGAAAGTTATTTTCCTACACCCCTGTCTAGCAGAGCCACAGAAGTGATCCCCAGGGTGAATTTCCTATTTCCCATCCAATTGTTGAGATTTTTCTTAAAGAGGGCTAATGAGGAGCTTTGCAGGACATGAATGGGTAGTCTATTCCAGAGAATGGGAAGTCAGTGGGACAGGAATCTATCCCTCCAGCATGTTCTGTTTGTTGTGGTGGCAAGGTTTAGGTCCCTGGAGCGTGTAGCTCAGAGGGCTTGGGGTTTCTTTAAGTGTAGCATGTCCAACAAATCTGGGTTTGACTTGGCTTTGTATGTTATGGAGAGGTCGCCTCTGAGTAGGTGAGAAGCGATGGAGTAGAGCTGGAGTTTTTGAGACGGTCTGCGTATGGTATCTGTTTGAGGCTGGTAATCCTCTTAGTGATGTATTTCCATGGCCTTATAAGTTGTGGTAGATGTCTTGCGAGGTACATGCCAAACAGGGCATTGTACTCAATAATGGGTCTGATGAGGGATGAGTAGAGAGGAACAATGATCTCTTTTTTTTTCTGGAGGTGAAGCCCTTTGTGATGAGGTGTGCCACTTAGAAGGATTTCCTGACTACTGTGGTGATGTGATTATCAAAGGAGAGACTATTGTCCACCTGTGTCCCAAGGTCTCTTATCACACTTTCGGTGTTTAGTAGGCTACCGCCTGTGTGGTAGTTTATGGGTACAGTGTTTTTCCCAAAGGGGATGACAATGCACTTCTTGGCATTGAGGTTGAGGCCATGACTTTGACACCAAACATCAGTCTCAATGAGACCCCTTTGTAGAATGTCCACATCATTAGGCGATTCTGTTATGGCACCTAGTTTGCAGTCATCTGTGAACTTTGTTAGCCAAAGGTTTGCTGTGTTAGCCTGGACTTCTGAGAACTAGATGCCAAACAGGAGAGGACCCAGGACTGAGCCCTGTGGTATTCCACTTGTCACTTTTCTGAAGTTGGATTTGGCTACGTTCACTGTGAGTTCTGTCAGTGAGCCATTTGGCCACCCATCTTGTGACATAGGGCTTTATGCCCAGTCTAGTGAGTTTACCTATAATTCCAGAGTGGGGGGGGGGGGTGTCAAAAGCCTTGGCGAGGTCAAGATAGGCAGTGTGCACCACCTTACCCTCGTCCACGGCTCTGGTGACTGCTTCAAAGAAGTCAACCAGGTTTAGGAGACATGAGCTACCTTTTACAATCCCAAACTGAGTGGGGTCCAGAGTTTGGAGGTTACCTATGTCCTTGTTTATAAGCTCCAAGATGATATGTTCCATGGCCTTGAAGACCAGGATCATCAGGCTAATGGGGCGGTAGTCCCCAGGGTCTGTGGTGGTGCCCCCTTTTTGGAGTGGTCTACCCATTGCTGTGTGCCATTTAGTAGGCACAAAGCTTGAAGTGAGGCTATGATTGAACATGGTACTTAGGTAGAGTGCCAGTTCGTTCTGTAGTTCATGCAGAACGCAGCCTGGGATGTTGTCAAGTCCCATGGATGCTGTGTTCTTGGCTTTGGAGAGTGCGGTCTTTACTTCTGCAGCTGTGATTACAGGGGTTCTGATTCTGAGCTGAAACCACTCCTCCAGCGACAGGCTGCTCAAAGCTCACCACACACACTGATGAACAGAGAAGCTTCCTTCTATCTTAATAAGGTCTGGGCAACACGGAAACTACAAAACATCCCAGAATTCAGCAAAATCTGAAAAGCAGACTCTACTGGTTATAGAAAGGAGGGAAACGAGTAGAGAGAGAGGATATTTTTTTTCAAAAATTAAAACAGATATAGTAAAACAAACACTTTTAAAGCAGAAAAATGGCTATCGCACTTGAGTGTGTAACCCTCAATAGTTTGACAGTTGAAAAACACAAACGATCAGTTAAAGTGCAGACAGTATCAGAATTCAAAAAACAGTTCAAATAAGTTGCAAAGTTAATAAAAAATGCTCAGCAAAGTGCAGCTAGTGAAAATAAGCAATGAAAAGCAAAACAGAGGTACTTAATCCACTCAAAGTCTCCCTTTTCTCTCTCTGCTGCTGTAGAACTCTGCTGGACACCCAGGCAGGATCTTGCTGAGGTAATACAGCACAAAAAAAAACGCAAACATGGGTTTTTAAACATTTAGATGAAATGGATAGAAATAGCCCAAAATGACCAATAAAACTCAGATTCTGAGCTGAAACCACTTCTCCAGTGACAGATAGGCTGCTCAAAGCTTACCACTCTCACTGATAAACAGATACGCTTCCTTTTATCTTAGTAAGGTCTGGGTAACACAAACTACAAAACAGCCCAGAATTCAGAAAAATCGGAAAACTGGACTCTACTGGTTATAGAAAGGCGGGAAACAAGTAGAGAGGATTTTTTTTTTCCAAAAATTAAAACAGATGGAGTAAGCAGAAAAATGGCTATCACACTTGAGTGTGTAGCTCTCAACAGTTGAAAAACACTTAAAATGACCAGTTAAAGTGTATGTATATAGTGTGCATACATGCACATATAAACATCATATTAAATACTTTAATAAAAAAACTTTTTTAGTCAATGTAAATAATTCCTATTACTTCTCAAGCATATCTTTTTTCTTTTATTTATACCTACTTTTAAACTCCATTTTCATTTTCTCCAACTCACTAGCTATAACTTCTGAAAAAATTCTGTAATAGCTCTCAAATAATTTCCACTACCCATTCCCTAAATACCTCTCTTTTTAATGGGTAGGTGGGAAAGTGCCAGTGTCTCATTTTTACTTCATTACCCTGCATTTTTATCTTAGTTTTTATTGGTGCATGATCTGAAATAGTTATTGGATATGTGTTGGAGTTTTCAATTAAATGCACATGTCCCTGTGAAATATAATTTCTGTCTAGTCTACTCCAGTTATTGTACCTTGAGGAATAATGCATAAAGTCTCTCAGTTTCCGCTAATGAATTCACATCTTCCATACCAAATATTTTCATAAATTTCTTCAGAAATCTATCTTCTTTCTTTATATTTTCCCTTCTAAGTCCACCAGATACATCCTCACTGTTGTAAATCAAGTTCTAATGCCCACCTATAAGTAACATTCCATGCTGAAAGCTGATTATTTCTCCAAAAAAATTCTTAAGCTCCATAATAGCAGTTTTTAGTGGAATATGCCAGTGTAATCTTCCTCCCTAGGCAATAGCCCCTTACTACAACAAATCTTCTAACAAAGCTGGCTAAAAATACTTTGTAATTAGTGGCACCTGCAGTTCTGGTGGGTTCATTTTTCCACAAAGGTGGTGCTTCCACTGACCCCAGGAGCTGTAGACCTATTATCCTGACTAGCCTTATCAACAGTGATATAGGTAATCTCCAAACACTTGACCCTAATCACTTTGGATTTGTCAAAAGGAGATCATGCCTGTTAAATCTTGTGGACTTCTTTGAGACAGTCACCAAGGCTCTGGACAAGGGAAAATCTGTGCATACAGCCTACCTGGACTTATCCAAAGCATTTGACACTATCCCCCACTCAAGCATCATTGACAAACTCACCCAACTAGGCATCAACACTCATATCATTAGATGGGTCACTAACTGCCTCACTGATAGAACTCATATATTCAAAATAGGGGAATCCCCTCCAACAGCAGATGTGTAACAACTGGTGTTCCACAGGGAACAGTCATAGGACATCTAATGTTTGGAATCTATTTCTCTGAAGTACAAGCAAAAACTAAAGGTCTATGGCTGACAAAGTTCGCTGATGATTGCAAACAGGGAGCAGTCATAGAATCTCCGAATAATGTCAACATCCTGCAAGATGGTCTTAACACAAATAAATGATTGGTGCCAAAGTCATGGACTTTCTCAATGCAAAAAAAAGTGTTATCATTCCTTTTGGTAAAAGTGATGTTCCTGTTAACTACCACATCAATAGCAACACCTTAAGTAAGGACTCCGTGGTGAGAGACCTTGGCACATAGGTTGACAGCAACTTTACCTTTGATTACCATGACTCCACAGTGGTAAGAAGGGCATTCTGTATTGCTTATCTCATAAGTAAGGGCATTGCCTCCAGAAAAAGGAAGTTATAACCTCCCTGTACTCTTCCCTCATCAGGCCAATAATTGAGTACAATGCCTACTTTGGTATGTACCTTTCCCAGCACCTGTATCAATTGAAGAAACTACAAAGGTTTCTCACAAGCACAATTCAAGGTCTTCAGTATCTGTCCTATGGGGATCTTCTAAAATCGCTGTCACTTTATTCTGTTTTATACAGACTACTCAGAGGTGATCTCTGCCTTGCATATAAAACAATCTCTGACCCTGCGTTATTGGAAGTGCTGCATATCCGCAAGTCAAATGGTACATGGGTTACTCACTCCAAAGATCTTAACCTGCTGGAGGGACAGATTTGTCTCCCAGAGGTTACCACACCTTTGGAACAGACTTCCACATCATGTGTAGCTGAGCACCTCATTGGCCGTCTTCAAACACAATCTGGATGATTGGATGGGTGACCGTAAATTCACCCTAGGGGTTCCACCTGTGTTCCTCTTGGACTGGGGCAATAGGTGCTGATCGTGGAAATAAGTGTAGGAGCTTGGCTAGGCTTGCAAGGGCCCTGGGCCATTAGCCTAGTAACTTCCTATGATCGTATGAGTTTGGCTCCTCCAGTTTACTGTCAAAAGACTAAGCTGCAGGTATTTAAGCTGTAATAAGCTGTTAATGAGTCTGCAGCATTCACAGCCTATGAAGTGTGTCTCTTCACATGTCTATCTATGTGGAGTTGTTGTGTTGCCTTTATATATTGCTCCTTATGGGTCCTTGTATGTAGATCTGGCTGCATATTAACCTCCTCAAATTGAAGGAAACTGGAGATCTGATGCTCAGGCATTGCCAAATCTAAAGTGTAGGAGTCAACATTGTTGGAAGAGCCAACAGAGTGGATTTTTATTGTAAATAATGTGAATTTTTTTTTCACTAGTCTTTATGTGAAGGCCTAAGGCAAAAAGGCAAATAAGTAATATGTGAGAGATCTCTTGGAGCCTATGCTGTACTATAGTAAAATTTAGATTGGTCAACAAGACAGAGTCATACTGTTGTAGTTCTGAGTCACCACACTGACTGGCCATGTCATTCACAAAGATTATGAAAATTGGGGACAAAGCACAGGGCCTTGAAGGATTTCGATGTTGACTGGTACAGCATATGAAACAACATAATTCAGCATCACCATTTGTTTTCAACTGACTAGTGAGTCTGAGAACAACTTGATGCCACTTGGGATGAGTCCTGTTTTGGTCAACGTTTCCAAATGTTTGGAGAGGCATGCTGTATCAGATACTTTGGTGAGGTTAAGGTATATGGCTAAGGTGAACCCATCTTTATGAATTGTTGTGCAGAGAACTGCTTACCTGCCATGGTGTACACATCGTTGCAGATTACTATGCAGAGAACTGCTTACCTGCCATGGTGTACACATCATTACAGATCACTATGCAGAGAGCTGCTTACCTGCCAATGTGTACACATTGTTGCAAATCACTATGCAGAGAGCTGCTTACCTGCCATGGTGTACACGTCGTTACAGATCGCTATGCAGAGAGCTGCTTACCTGCCATGGTGTACACATCGTTACAGATCACTATGCAGAGAGTTGCTTATCAGCTACGGTGTACATGTCATTACAGATCATTGTACAGAGAACTGTTTACCTGCCATGGTGTACATATCATTACAGATCATTGTGCAGAGAGTTGCTTACCAGCTATGATGTACACAACATTACAGATGATTCTGCAGAGAGCTGCTTACCTGCCATGGTGTACACATTGTTACAGATCACTATGCAGAGAGCTGCTTACCTGCCATGGTGTACGCATCATTACAGATCATTATGCTGAGAGTTGTTTACCTGCCACAGTGTACAGTCATTACAGATCATTGTACAGAGAGCTGTTTACCTGCCACAGTGTACAGTCATTACAGATCATTGTACAGAGAGCTGTTTACCTGCTGTGGTGTACACATCATTACAGATCATTGTGTAGAGAGCTGCTTAACTGCTGTGCTGTACACATTGTACACACATCATAATAGATCATTTGATCATTGTACATAGAGCTAGTTACCTACCACAGTGTACACATCATTACAGGTCATTGTACGGAGAGCTAGTTACCTGCCACAATGTACACATTGTTACAGATCATTGCGCAGAGAGCTGCTTACCAGCTACGGTGTACATATTACAAATCATTGTGCAGAGATCTACTTACCTGCCATGGTGTACACATCTTTACAGATTGTTGTTCAAACAGCAGATTACCTGCCAAGGTGTACACATCAGTACAGATCATTGTGCAGAGAGCTGCTTACCTGCTACATCATTACAGATCATTGTGCAAAGATCTACTTACCTGCCATGGTGTACACATCTTTACAGATTGTTGTTCAAACAGCAGATTACCTGCCAAGGTGTACACATCATTACAGATCATTGTGCAGAGAGCTGCTTACCTGCCACTTTGTACACATCATTACAGATCATTGTGCAGAGAGCTGCTTACCTGCCATGGTGTACATATCATTAAAGATCATTGTGCAGAAAGCTGCTTACCTGCCACAGTGTACACATCATTGCAGATCATTTTAAGAGAATTGCTTACTTGCTGTGGTGTACATATCATTACAGATCATTGTGCAGAGAACTGCTTACCTGCCACTTTGTACACATCATTACAGATCATTGTGCAGAGAGCTGCTTACCTGCTACATTGTACACATCATTACAGATCATTGTGCAAAGATCTACTTACCTGCCATGGTGTACACATCTTTACAGATTGTTGTTCAAACAGCAGATTACCTGCCAAGGTGTACACATCATTACAGATCATTGTGCAGAGAGCTGCTTACCTGCCATGGTGTACATAGCATTACAGATCATTGTGCAGAAAGCTGCTTACCTGCCACAGTGTACACATCATTGCAGATCATTTTGCAAAGAACTGCTTACTTGCCGTGGTGTACATATCATTATAGATCATTGTGCAGAGAGTTGCTTACCTGCCACAGTGTACACCTCATTGCAGATCATTGTGCACAGAACTGCTTACTTGCCACAGTGTACACATCATTACAGATCATTGCGCAGAGAGCTGCTTACCTGCCACTTTGTACACATCATTACAGATCATTGTGCAGAGAGCTGCTTACCTGCCATGGTGTACACATCATTGCAGATCATTGTGCAGAGCTGCTTACCTGCCATGGTGTACACATCATTGCAGATCATTGTGCAGAGAGCTGCTTACCTGCCATGGTGTACACATCATTGCAGATCATTGTGCAGAGAGCTGCTTACCTGCCATGGTGTACACATCATTGCAGATCATTGTGCAGAGAGCTGCTTACCTGCCATGGTGTACACATCATTGCAGATCATTGTGCAGAGAGCTGCTTACCTGCCATGGTGTACACATCATTGCAGCTCATTGTGCAGAGAGCTGCTTACTTGCCGTGGTGCATTCCTTGTTAAGGGCCTTTACATGGAAAGTCTGGGAGCAGTAAACTGCTTATCATGGCGAAGCAATTAGATGGTGTTTCATTTCTTTGGACACCCCAGCCATGTTGTGACTGTATATGTATGCTTGCACACCAGGTGTGTGTAACACCTGATCTCTGCCAGGTGGAAATCTGTGAATAGAAAGGTCTGATGGGGGGGGGGGGTGAATCAAACAGATATTTTAGTGGGATGTGTAAAAGCATTGTGGAATAATAGCTTATCATTTGGTGGCTAATACACAATCGCAAAACAGACTTTCAGTATTTTAATGAAATGTATTATAGTTTTTTTTATAACTAATAGCATTAAATGTGACTGTAATTCTTTTTATGGCAATGAAAACTGTTTATTTCAGGTTCACTACTGATTGACTCTTTTTTTTAATTGTTGTATTTAGAATCACAAAGCTTATGTTTCTATACTCATTTTAATGTGCTCCTTTTAGAAAGCTCCTGTTTCTCCTGCCTCATCCATCCACTGTTCCTACACACTTTATACTTGGCATTTTGATCTGATTGTTTTTTGTAGTTGTTCTTTGGGATGAGGGCTGTTGAAAAGTTTGCTGAAAGTACTTGCATAATGGAGCATCAGTGTTCATCCTTCCAGTACAGTGATGCTGTGGTGAAATGCCAGTCGTGCATGTGAATTTTGCTGTAGAACAGTAGAGAGTGCCCCCTCCACTCCTATTTTGAGCTGCCATCATTGTCTGGTAGTCTGGTCATGCCCAGCTTGTGTGACCCCATGACCAGTCAGGCATGCTTATGAACTTAAGTCATTAGTATCAGTGACAGTAATATTATTGCATTCTGGTAAATCAGTGCACACATTTTATGAAGCAATGAATTCCATTGAAAGGGTTAGTCGTGTTAATGAGTTTTTGAGAAAATGAATGCCATATGACTTGACAATGAAACCCTTCCACATGTACAAGGGCAACACTTCTACTGTGCTTTTTCTTTCAACACTGTCTAAATGTACAACTTAGTGCCTGGAACTTAGCTCATGGCGCTGCTATAAACAGCTCGCTGTCTTTGCCAAACCCTGGCTAATGAAGCGAAATTAAGAAATAATGTGCCTCCAAAGTGATTTATGAGAGTGGTTAAACTGCCAGATTTACAAAGAAATAGCTCAGATCTTGCGAAGCCTCAGGAGTCACCTCAAAATGAAGCCAACCATAATTTAAGTGGCTACTTTTCTTACATGACATTTAATATATGTACTTTGGAGGCCCATATGTCTTTAATGAAACTGCAGCAAAGTTTAACTCTGATTTGAATACAGACAGTTTTCTGAAAGCATAATCTTCACTTTCCCAGCTGTAAAACATGAAGCAGTGGGACATATTAGCAGTAAGACATAAAACTGACAAGCAGGTCGTCTTTCTACATTTCACTGGTGATGCCCCCATAAATTATACTCAGCATCAGTAGGAGTAGGTTGTTTCCTTTAATCTGTTTTAACCAGAACTCAATGTTTTCAAGGCCCAGAGACCATACTTTTATTGTTGTATTTGGGTTACCTAGTAGCCTCACTGGAACCTTCAAGACCCTTTTACAGGAATGATCTGGAAGCAAAAAGAAGTGTAGTAACTTTTTCAGAATGTAAGTGGGAGTTGATGAGATTCATACTCATATCTTCAGCTTCACTACCCAGCACATTAATCAGTGTGTTGTACTGCTACTGTGGGTATATTATTGGATTGTTGCTCTTTTTCTTATATGGTATGATCATTCATCACTATAGGTGTTACAAGTGGGTGATCAAAAATCTTGGCAGACATTAAGTCTTGTTTACAGGAACATCTTGGGAGCAGAGGAAAAAATGCAGCTTGTTTAAAGTCGCATGATGATTAATTGGGTCACAAGATTCAAACTCATATCATTGGGATTAAAGCTATGTGCCTTAAGTACTGTGCTGTGTCAAATCCCAAAAATCTGTATAGCTTCGCTTTTTGTTCTGCTGCTCCTGAAGGTGTTTTTAGTCTTTTATGAGTACCCAAAACAACATTTGTATATTGACAGCTTGCAAATGGTGAATATGTAGGCATTAACAAAGTGTAAGGTGTTAATGTTGTATATTGACAGCTTGCAAATGGTGAATATGTAGGCATTAACAAAGTGTAAGGTATTAATCTTGTATATTGACAGCTTGCAAATGGTGAATATGTAGGCATTAACAAACTGTAAAGTATTAATGAGTAATATGGGAGGTTGGCATAATGGTTAAGATGTTTACTTTACAAACACAGGGTGCAGGGTTTGATTCTCACATGGGATAATTGGTCAGATTTAAAATGGGCCACAAGGGCAGTTACCCTACTACTATCCTGTGAACCTATGATCCCTGTTAGTCCTGAAATTATCTTGTCAGAGAACCTGTAGTGAATGTTTATTAAATTACTGTTTTTCTTCAAAAAACAAGTACTGGAAGTGCTGTGGATAAACTGGTGACCTCAGTACCTCGTTGCTGGTCTGCCATCTTCTGAAAATAAATCTGACCCCAGCCCCAATCAGTAATATTAAAATTAAAGAAATTCCTTAAGCAGTCATCCAACAGCCTGTATTCTGTAAGACCAAATCTGATGGCCACTTTCCCATTTGCACTTGCAGAATAAGAGAAGACAGACTTGAGGTGGCTTTGGAAGTCGATTCTCTCTATAAAATTGCTTTTTGGTTTTTGAATCATCCAGAGGAGAAGTATCAGATGTTGACTGGTCGAAGATTTAATAAAAGAGTAAAGTCCAGGAAATGAAGGCTTAAGGAGTATGCAAGAAGAAGATTATGTGGCCATTGTCCATTGACCTATAATTTGTACTGTTTTTCTCTTTGTTAAGCTGAACTGAAATTGAAAAAAAAAAAATGTATTTTTTTCATACGCCTTTCATGTGGATGTGTTAGTGGTGTGATCTTCTGTTTCTCACGTAGTAATGTGGAGTCTGTACTGTTGAATGCTGTGTGTCCTGTAGTTCTTTGCAAGTCATCAACAAATGTGACTTGCCTGCGTAGGGTCCCAGGGCATGCACCATAAACTGTCATTGTATATCATGTCTTTTTCTTATGAGTTGCAGTGTTGAACAAATTCTTGCCGCTTGCAACTCCTCAGGCATGGTGGTATGGAAACTAAAAATACAGACAATTAGTATATCAGTTAGAATGAGCTATATGCTATTAGATAAACTTTGTTTTACTATTTAATAGTACACTTTTCCTGTTGCAAAAGAAGAAAAACTGGAACTGAACAGTGCAGTCTTGCTGTCTCTCGGAAATCACAGCTAGTCTAGTTTCCATTTGCACGCCATCAGTGATCATTTTCCTGTGGGATTTTCTCTTAAATTCAAAGCTGAGTGGCCATGTAGATAGCATATATAAGTAAAGAGGTTTTGGGGGTTGTGGGCAGCAGAGCTTAGCCCCTTGCAAAAAACTGTTTTTATTAACATTGTTGAACTGGATTATTTTTCAGTGAATTCACACTTGATAGAATGCAAAGGAAACTAATCTCATAACAGAAATTAGAAAAGTTTAAAGAACAAGCATTTGGACAACAGAAAATATATCGGTGAGGATTTATAGTCTTTCATTATTTAAAATAGTGTGATAAACACAAAATATAAGATCACACTGGAAGAAGTGGATAACAAGGTTTCAGAATTATGTAAAGGTAGCACACAAAACAAGGGATTTCCATCAGATGGCCACATGCTAGGCAGCAAAAGCAATCTGGGTATCTGCACCTTATGAGGGGTAGATGGATGACAGAAGAAACTAGTCACACACATGATCAAATAATTCAGTGAATGCACTACAAAATAATAATAATAATTATTATTATTATTAATAATAATAATTATTATTATTAATAATAAGTGCCACAACATGTGTACATCCAGTCTGAACTGTATTAAGAAGTAGTTCAAGTCACCAACCCCAACATAAATATGTCTCCCAAACATGGGAGTAACAAGGTTTGCTGCTACATTATTACAGGAAACAGTGGGAACATCTTGGCTCATGTAACCAGGCTACACTAGTGAGGCAAGAGGAGTCATCTCACATTGCTACTCCTTCAAACTCAAAAAGCATGTCAATGGCAAATTCTGTATGGGTTTGTGAAAGGTAATACTAAAAGAAGACAAAGAAATGTGCTGTCACCATACTGCAAACTCAGGGAGCGCAGTTCCTACAAAGTATACGCTAGCATCATGCTCTGGGTAGAATGAGCAGAAATTTGGCCAGAAAAGTTGACAAAAATAAAATATTGTAGACTATGTAGATGAGTTAAGCCAGCCCAAATCATGCAGGACAGCCGGCAGGATGACAAAAGCGAGGCCTTACAGACTGTTTTGTCAAAAAGCAGTCTTAAACAGACTACAGCAAGAAATTAGCTCCCTGAATGAGAGGACAGGTAAAAAAAAAAATAATAATAAATAAAAAAAATTCACTAGCACTGCAGTATTGGACAAGCTAACATTCAGTATGATATGGAGCAGTACTTCTTAGCTATTATTGGCAAATGAAACGTGGATTAGGGACCATAAATGAGCCAGTCAGCAGGTATGCAAGTAGACCTAGACGTGCAATGTGACTGCAAAATCATGAAGTCATACTGTAACTTGTATAGCCAAAGCACAAAAGAGAACATGTAGAGTTGCCAAAAAATGTAAACTCAGGCATATATCGCAAAGTAGCACCTGCATACCCATGTGAGCACCTAGCATGTACTCAAGGCCACTAGCTGTCATAGACAAGTATAGACAGTAGGCTGGACCTTATGCTGCAACTGCACAGCAGAAAATACAGTGATTCCATAGGCATGTATGCCTAATGAACTAATTGGCCTACATGCCATGCAAATAGGTGAAAACGTGAATAGTCTTCGAGGCAGGCCTCCTTTTTTTTAGACTATGCTGCATAGATTTGGGAAGCTATAGTGCATATTTGGACAGCATTATTTTCTCTATAGGTAGTCTGAGAATACCCACAGTTTTTATTTATTTACTTAATTTTGATAAAGTGGTAAATAGACTAGTCAACAGACCTTTTTCAGACATAACCTGGGCCTATAGAACCAAAGAACAATAGTTAGATTTAACATATAACATGCTGTCTACAGAACAATTACACTTACAGGTATGTGCAGTACAACAGACGTAGTATACAATACAGTGGTACTAACAGTGAGTTATAGACATATAGTGTATACTTACATGTATATATTATATATTATATATATATATATATATATATATATATATATATATATATATATGTGTGTGTGTGTGTATGTATATGTATATATTTTTTGTATGATTTAGCAAGTGCTATCCTTCTGATACCCTTCTCATATAAAGGCTAAAGACTCATTGGAAAGCTTCAAAGAAGCTTTAATGGTATATCTGCATAAAGAGACTCAGCTTGATAAGCTCAGCAAATAACATCACGCTTGCAACTTCTCTGAGTCAATTCAAAAATAGTCTAAAACTCCACTTCAAGTCACACTGGCTATGTCCTTGCTCAAACCCAGACTAGCTTTGTGCCATTAACTAAAACATAAACAACTAGCTAAGATGATAAGTACTTTGTATACTGTGATAAAGAAATATGTATCCTGTCTAACTCTGTCATTATACTGCCTACCGTCCTTGCTAATATATTATTAATGTTACATTTGTAGTAATCTCAGAAATAGTAATGGCAGTCCTGTACTTGTATGTAAATAGCCTATGTTTTTGTTAAGTTCTTTCAGCTCATTTACTGTACCTAATTATCAATGTAACTCTGTTGGAGCTTTTCCGCTGAAAAAGGACATGTATCCAGTTGGACCATCCCGGTTAACAAATGTAAAATAAATAATAATAAATAAATAAGCTTGTGAATGTGTTTGGGACAATGTTAGCTGCGTCAGGCAACTACTGCTCTTAGCCAAGCACATGTAATTTGATTTGTTCACCAAGAACTCCTTATTGTTCCCTCTTCTCATTTCCACTGTTATAGAACAACTCTTTGCTTATATCACTGAAATGCATCTTCTTACGTAATACTTCTTTGTTATGTATTTGTAATTGTGTTGTCTTCTGCTTTGTACCTTTCTTTGTGGGTCTTGGCTAAAAAGAGACTCTGGATCAGCCCACTTACCTGGTTATTAAATAGTAAATAAATTAATTAAGTTCATTGGGTTACGTTTTACCTTTGGGAAAGACCTTCATCATGTAAATGTTCGATCATTGTGGGGATAGTTCTGTATAAAGGGTTTATTCCCGCCCAGGATAGAGATGTTGTCACTGCATCATACTCTGCCTTCCTAAGCATGGACACCCTTCCACTGGAATTCACATCACAAAATGCTAGCAACAGGAATATGTGTGCTTGCTTGTGTCTCATATTAATAGAAGGCACTGTTAACAAGTTAACCCACTATTATCAGGTTATCAGGATGTGTTCCCTTTAAATCAGTGAATGCTTAAAATAGTGAATGCTGATTTATCGACCCATTAAGAGCCAAACCTTAAAATCCCGAAGACATGGAACAGTGATTTTTTTCCCTGGGGAAAAAAAAATCACTGGGCCGTTTTCGGGACTTTGCCATTTCCTCCACTGTGGTGCAATCACGGAGTTATATTTAAGTAGGGGGGTCTGGGGGTGAAGCCCCCCACTTTATTTTGTGTTTTGAGCTTTTTTTTTATTTTGTGGAACAGGGATTTTTTTCCCGGGGGAAGAAATCACTGTTTTGTGTCTTCCAGAGTGTAAGAGTATGTTCTTAATGGGTCGGTAAATCAGCATTTGCTATTTTAAGCGTTCGCTGATTTAATATAGACCCATCAGGACAACCTGCTCGTGTACATGCCTTTCATTGCTGCTGAACTTTTATTGTCTGTCATATGTATGTGTTGGTCTACGGGGGTTAGTACAGAAGTTATGTCCCCAAAGTGCTCTAATGTAGGCCCATATCAGTGAATGTTACCAAGATAATCCCAACTTTCAACATCAGGGGTGCCTACCATACCCTATACATACCTGTTGTCAGGTGCACCTGCTGTTTCTGTCCCAACAGCTGTTGTATAGCATACTCCTGCAGCCTTCCCTTTCAGTATGTTAAGGTCTCCTTAGGTTACCACTTTGTCTGTAGTTGTCAGTCTACCAATACCTTTAATGTACAGTTTAAAGTTCTTTGCCATGTGTTCACAGGTATCCACATGTCTGAAGGATAAGGTGCACAGCAGAGGGTGGACAGTTTAAGTCCTGCTGAAAATCACATCTTGTTACTTGCAGTTAGGACAAACAGGTGACACCTGTTGGGAAGAGGGAGCACTCTTCAGCCCTTATGTGCCCAGGTCTGGCAGCGACACTTGCATTCCTGCTCTGTGTGTGTGTGTGTTTTATGTAAACAACATATTGAGAAGTAAGTACATATATGTATTGGTTCTGCAACATGCATTCATGACAGCTTATTTCACCTAGGTTAATAAGATGACGTTTATATGATATAAATGAAATGGGGAATGCAGTCAACTTTTACAGCAGTGCTGAAAGCATGTTACTAATATGCAGTGCTGTCCCCAGGCAAAGGGCACATTCCATAGCAACTGAGAGGTTAGCTGGTGGGGGGAGCACCTTTGAGCAACTGGCTGACAGAGCCAGAGGAATTTTGTGCGTCCCTGCAGGGGCAATACTGATTATTGGATCTCCCTCGAAGAGTGAACACTGACATCAGGATGGATCCACTCCTCAACATGTGTCAGCAGGTGATGCACCAAGTCAGTACCTTTTACACCAGAATTCTGCACAGTTATACTATGCGTAGACACTGTAGGCTGACCCGAGCAACAGTTGGCTATGTATTGTTTCAGATGCATCACTTGGCCACACCAGGATGGCAGCAGAGGAGAGATGCATTTGTGTGGGCATGCTGTTAGTGCAAGTACCCATGGCATTGCTGCAGTGACACCTCCAGACATTGGGCCAGAGCAATGAGCTGGTGTCACAACTGTGCTGGGGCTGATGATGATAAGACACAGGAAACATAACCACAGTCTGGTGGCACAGTAGCACTTTCTCCAGGGTGAGATTCTGCCTCCATACAAGCTAAACGCATGGCCTCAGTCACACATAAAACATGAAGCTGTACAGCATGACTACCTTGCCCAGTGGGGAAGGTAGCCATGCATGGCTGCAGCCACTAGCAGTGTTTCCTCTTCTCCATCTACACGGCTTCTGAATGCCCGTTATGGTTACATTCAGACCATTAAAGCCAAACCCCACTAGCTGTGGACATGAATGTTTCAGCCTTTTTATTGACCTCACCAGCACTGCATAACTGGATAGTTTGGCTAAACTTCAGAAACACTGGATCTTTAAACCAGATGATGCCCATAAAGATTAAGATGTCTGCAAAATATCCCAAGTAACTTCAAAGCTAAAGGGTAAAAAGGTCACACAGACAAACCATTCAGTAAAAAACTGCAGGAAAAACTCAGCCAAGTATAGTCAAACTCTCCACTTATACTGTGTTGACGAGGTCAATAAAAAGTCCAAAACATGCAAGTCCACAGAAAGTGGGGCTTGGCTTTACTGGCCTGAATGTAACAATAAAGACATAAAATGTGAAGTCATACGCTTTCAGAAGCCATGTATCTGAAGCACATGATGCCCTTAAGGGATCATTGGCATGTATCACATGAGCCTTCATTACAGGAGGTTTAGAGTATCACACAGTGGAAACTCCAGCTTGGCTGGGTTTTTCTTGCAGTTTTTACCAAGGACTCCGAAAGACATGCGTGAATGGGCGTGCCGTCGCTGAAGGTTGGGTGTTGGGCTGGCAACTCGGCCCCATAAAAATCAACTGCCAATCATTAGTGGATCAGAGTTCTGCGTGGCAATGCCTAACCGGGAAAAGCCAAAAAGACAAACAACATCCGAATCATGTAACCTGTCCAGGGGTGGTGCTCTACAGACACACTGGATATAATCCCATGTGCATTACACACTACTTGGCAATTCCTGTTCATAAAGTTTTGTGGTTGTGGACCAAGCGTGGTTTTATTGTTACATGTATGCAGTCTGTGGTACCCAGTACATCAGGGAGGCAGGAGATGTCATAGAAGCCATGTATGGTATTAGTGATCCCCTGTGGTGTGCGAAGAAACCATATATGATCCCCCTAAAGGAACTTGTTGAGCATTCTAGAGGTGGAGACCTGTGAGTTAACAGCTCACCCACTTTAGTCTCTGAGTGGTCCCTTTAGCATAGTAGTTTCTAGTATAGAAAGAGTTGTACATACCTTCGTCTGAACAGATATGGGAAGACCACAACAGTGCCATTGATAGGCAGGGTGAAGGGTGGGGTGTGCAAGCTATTAAGGAGCATGATCAGATGTTGTGAATAGGAGACTAACGCAGTGCTGCCGTTTATGTAAAACGCCATGCAGGAGATCACGGATGCCAATATGCTGCTTTCATGCAGCGCATTGTGTTAGTAACTGTAGGAAGCACCTTGCTTTAATTAAAGTTTAGAGTGTTAAGTCTTCAATCTTTTTTTGTCTCTGAACATCTGAACATGTGACAAGTCTGTGAGGCGCAGCATGGCTCCGTGAGTATACAAGCTAATCACATGATCTGTGATCATGTAATAAGTCCAAGGGGCACAGCATGGCTCTATGATTATACCAGAAGGAGCAGGCAGTACTGTGGGTAATAGTCCGCTACTACTCAATGGCTGCTGCAGCCGCGTTCACTCAAGCTGCAGGCAGTGACAATGTGCTTCGCCTTCTGTATTCAGGCACACACAGCTGCATAATCGCTTGTTTATACCACTATGAATCATGACTGTGTTTACACTACAAACATTTTAATATTATCAGTATTTCATTTTACTAAGCCATTTTATATGGATGTTGTTAATACGACTGTTTGGATGTAACATCTGACACACATTCTGCTCAGTGGAGAGAAGCACATCACAGAATTGTGAGTCAGTATTGCCCTGCGTCTGTCTGGGTATCACCAATTTTATTACAAGTGCAAACTGCATACTAAAACTTGTCTGTAAATCACAGCAACTGAATGTTATAATTGAAGTGGCTGAAAGGATGGAAATTGACCTCTTCCTCAGGATCTATTGTGTCTGCTCGCTACCATGAAGCTCAGAACACAGTTCCTTGAAATGTACTGCTTCAATGCTGCATCGACTCTTGTTGCACAAGTATTCGGGTCAGTATAGTTTAAAGACAAATGCTATTTACAGTCAGAATTAATGAAGACACCCTGTATCCCATGTGGGGAGCTTTGCCTCCACCCCTCCTTACGCTGTGATTCTCAGTCCAAGGTCACAGACTTTAAAAAAAAAAAATAATAATAAACATATATATATATATATATATATATATGTGTGTGTGTGTGTGTGTGTGTGTGTGTCTTGCAGTTTTTAGGTGACTATGAGCTTGGACAGCACAAAAAAGCCATCACCTCTCTGTTATACATGATGAGCAGGAGACAAAATATCATTGTGTGCTCTGTGGAGCAGTGAGGAAGGTTCCAAAGAGCTGCAAACAGGCTTTCTTAAATGCATTTGTGTGCCTGTCACCTTATTTAAAAAAAATTCTAATAATATTTTCAATACATGTAATCAGAATGTAATGCAAAAGTAGTTTTTATTCAAAAAAAGTTTTCTATCTGCAAATTCGTTTTTCTTTCCAGGTGTGATGGACTATAGGCTTTCGCAGAAACACATATGCAGCTATGACAGTTTTGTTATCCATATCTGTCTCTGTAAACATGTGTGCGTTAAATTGATTTCATTTAGTGTAGTCTTCCAGAAAAAAATGCCCTGACGATAGTTATTAATCCACATGCTGCAGATTTTGAATACTTCCTGTTTATGTCAGTAGTGAGAAATGATCTTGAACCCCATCAAATGAAAGAGTGGTTTCAATTAACAAAGTGATGCTCCATGAGCCTCGCTGCCTGACCTTCTTCTATTCACAAAGAAATTTGGTTCCATTATCAGTTATAAAAATAAAGAAATAGCTTAAGAAACTATACTGTACAGCAGCAGTATTCTCCCACTGAGACTTTGGTAAGTGAGAACCAGTGGAAAAGCACCCATGTGCCAATGCAGAATCAGGGGACACACTGTGGTTCTGGACATCTTTTCTCACCTTAGAAATACATTTATGGTTCCTGACTGGTCTGGAGTATGATCTGGAGATGGTCTTTGGTTGTGAATAAATCAAGAAGAAAATCATGTATTATTTATGAACTTAATTATGCATTTGTTTCCCATTGGCCCATTGATGATTCTGGTGTTTATGAGAATCTGAACTCAAGTTCAAAAGAAAGATTCTTAGTAGATCTTTTAGTCAGTGGTTTTCAGGATAACTTTGAGTAAATTTGTTTGTAAGTGCAGGATTGTTGCACTGGGCTTTGCATTGTTAAAGCTATTTTGTAGTTATTTACATGTGTGCACCATAGCATTTCATTACACTTATTGCTTGTTTCTTTGGATCTGCTGCGATATATTGCATTTAGTGAAATGCACATGTTTATACCACCTTCACATTCTCAGGCAAAGCAAGGATCACGTATAAAGTGATTACTTGGGTTCCGGTAACTAGATACACGCGGTGCTTTGACTCATTCACTTCTGTTCTTTTCCCTAAAAAAAATCAAGAATCAAGTTGTAGGAATCGTGCAACAAGTTACATACTGTCTTGTACAATTAATTTTATTTTTTTCAGGTTGAAGAAGCAATGACATTACTAATCTCTGGCATTATTTTGTAGTTTGCTGTGAGATTCCTCCCAGAGTCCACATCCAACAAATTTAAAGTAACTTTGTGTGTGTACAACAACAGTTAATCCATAGTTTCACATGGATGCTTGACTGTTTGGGTTCATGTCGCTGTACAAAGGCTGATTTGCTTAATGCATATTTATTGAAGCAAGTTACTGAGTTTGGATGAAAGTGATCCCAACAAAGAAAAAGATACTGACTGGTGACTTCCTTTGTGCAAGATGTTGTTTCGGGAAATCCTTTCACAAGATGTGGGTAATATCTCACAGCTGTATATAAACGTAACTGTGGCCAGCTAAAACTGCTTAGAAATGGCTACATCTCTTGATAAATAACTTATTGTGGCTGTCCTGAAACTGGGTCATTTTCTGTAACATTTTACTGCCTAAAAGCAGTTTGGTGGGATGGAACTGTGTTATGTACATCTCTGCGGTAACACAGTCTCAAAGAGGAACTATTTGAGTTTGGAAGAAAAAGTATTTTCCTTATCCGAGTTTGTGCGACTTCAGGGATTAAATATTTAATTTGTATGGATGTAGCTGTGTCCAGTGAGGATTTTATTCTTGCAAAGAGGAAGACCGTTACTTGTACAGATATGTACTGTGTAACTGGGGATTTACATGACCAGTACGTGTATTAAGTGTAAAAAAAATAAGTAACTTAGGACTTGACATTTGTAACTTTGCTAGCCTGACAATCTCACACTATATTAGACCATATTGCTAGATTTTCCTCACTGCAGGAATACAACACTCCTGTCATTATTGGTTTTAGTTTAATCCTCATTCACTTGCTTAAAAAGCACAGATCTTATGAGAAGCTGACCAAAAATATGAGGCAAAAATTTGGGAATTCTGCGAAAATCTGGATAGCTGACAGGTATGACTGGATGTTTGCAGTCGAGTGCCCAAGTCACTTAAGCGGGTGAAGTAGCTGCCTTAATAATTTAGAAACGACAGTTTGATTCATACCTATTCTACTTTACTGCATGCAGTATAGGGCTGATTATGGTGCTGACTTTATTTGGCATGGGTTATCAAAGTTTTCTTTAGCCAAGCAGCATTTATTATGCAATCATTGGTTCACACTTAGTCACTATCTTCAATGAGTTGTCCAAGTGATGGTTAAATCTGGTGTGACTCATTTTGCTTTATTGCTATTTACTTTCGTTCTTGTGTACATTGGCCATATTGTAGTAGGTTGTTTGGTTAGATTATAATGCACTAGAGGTCATACATTTGGTAACACACCAGTATCAGAAAACTCAGTTTCAGTTTTCTCATGCTAGTTTGTTGCATTGCAAAATGCAGGCAAGGCTGAACAAAGCCCTTTTTTTCTAATGATCCACCCCTAAGCTTTTTTTATTTTATGGATCTTCACAGGTGGGGGTAGCAAAAAGTAATGGCACGCATCTTTAAAAACCTTGGGCAGTGGATTTCAAGGCCTTGGGGAATATGCTGCAAAGTGGGGGTACCTCAGATCTTTTTAATTGCACTAGCTTAGGAAGCATCATAAGTCAAGGCAGATAATGAAATAGAAATCTGCAGAAACAGCAGACAGCAACATTTTGAAGTTTTATTTTAGCTAAATGCCAAGTGCCGTCATCCACTAACTGCTAAAATAATTCCAGAGTTATTTTACCTCAAGTGACTCGGACGTAGCAAGAGATCAGATTAAGAATGTATGTATAAGTTGTCTCATTCACTTAAAATACACTGACAAACTGGCTGCCTGCTTTCATAGTTGTTGCATTAGGCACTAAATCTTTGGTATTTATTTTTTTTCTGGGAGTGTAGGGTCATTTTAACAGTTAATCAAGTTTGAGTAAGAACTGGCTAAGTCCATGTGGTGAGAGAGGTACAGTATATTAAAAACAAATGTTCTAAGCTGGCAGACTGCAGTTCTCAGCTGCATTAACTCCTTACTATTATATGACAGTGTTATCTCACCGCAAATGCCTCCATTGTGGTTAGAAATGGAACAGTGCTCTCACGCCATTCACTTGTGTGAGTCATTCTGAGATGTACTGTGCATGCTTTTTGTACCAGAACAAGTATTTACCCATTTTTGTGAGGAGAAAAGACTTGGATGATCATACTTACCAAGGAGTGTATGCAGAGTGGATTAAGGCTGAGGGGTGCTGACATCATAATACAGTAATTTTGGACATATGTCCATTTACAGTGTTTGGACTGCAGTTTTTTTCCATTGGTGGCAGAATGTCCACTAGTCATACCATTCAAGTCCTGGTCAAGACAAGAAAATGTATTGTCAGATTTTTATAAAAGTTTGTCTAAAGTAGTTCGACCTCAGAGGATATTTAGTAAGGGGGTATATGAAACATACCCCTCTCCATAGAGGTGTGGGAAGAGCCTATCTTTCACCTCACCTAGATTTGTTAATGTTCCTTTTTTTTCATTTTTTTCACAAAACAGTGAATGTGTTGAGTGTTACTAAACAAACATGTATCTATGATATTTGCTTGTGATTCATATGTGATGCATTGTTATTTATAGTGGGTAGTCCTGTTACTTTTTTATAGGAATCTGGTAGTTTGTGTGAAAGCCGTGTTTCTTCTCTCTGTGTGCTTTTTTCTTCATTTGTAAGTGTCATGAGTATGTTATTGGTTAACATTAGAAACAAAGGTAAAGAACATTGTAAAGCTACTGAGACACAAACCTAAGAAAGTAAAGTTGAATGCTCGGCACTTTTATAGCACTGTGTACTTTTCTTCGTAAAGGATTTTTTCTCCACCCACAGAATAAAAACCTATGAGCATTTTAAAGGACAGAAAATACCCTTCAGCCCAAGTTCAGTAATGCCTTCTCAGAGCGATATGTTTGTCAAACGTGATGCACCTCAGTTGGAGCATGATGTTCCTCAGACAGAGAAGCATGCCTTTACATCGGAGCATGGTGCTACTTAGAACAGTATAGACCATGGTCAGTATGTGATGCTACGTAGCCACAGTAGCATGTTCCTCAGTTGGAGCATGATGTTCCTCAGACAGAGAAGCATGCCTTTACATCGGAGCATGGTGCTAC
Source organism: Protopterus annectens (assembly GCF_019279795.1). Classification (NCBI taxonomy): domain Eukaryota; kingdom Metazoa; phylum Chordata; order Ceratodontiformes; family Protopteridae; genus Protopterus; species Protopterus annectens. Next base: position 39,435,646 of record NC_056748.1, read on the forward strand.
TTAGAACAACATAGACCATGGTCAGTGTGTGATGCCACGTGGCCACAGTAGCATGTTCCTCAGTTGGAGCATGATGTTCCTCAGTTGGAGCATGATGTTCCTCAGACAGAGAAGCATGCCTTTACATCAGAGCATGGTGCTACTTAGAACAATATAGACCATGGTCAGTGTATGATGCCACGTGGCCACAGTAGCATGTTCCTTAGTTGGAGCATGATGTTCCTCAGACAGAGAAGCATGCCTTTACATCGGAGCATGGTGCTACTTAGAACAACATAGACCATGGTCAGTGTGTGATGCCACGTGGCCACAGTAGCATGTTCCTCAATTGGAGCATGATGCATTTCAGATAGAGCAGTATGCTACTCAAATGGAATGTGATTCTTCTGTGTCCAGGTGTGATGACCCTTGGTCATAGAGCATTGCCTGTAAATACAGTACAGTGCAACCCTTCTCAGTTAGAGTGCTTCTTGGATGCCCTCTTTGGGGTCATTATGTTTCTCAGACCCAGTAACATCATCTTCATTTGTGCTGTGAGCATCACATGCTAAGTCCTTATTCCAGACATGGTAGTCCTCAGTCGGGGCAACTGTTCCTCATTTCTGGTAGGCTCATTTTGGGCATGTTGCTTCTCATTCATGGCACAACGCTTCTCTTTGTGAGGACAGTGCTTCTCTTTTTGGGCACAGCGCTCCTCATTCCTGGCACATTGTTCCTTATTCTGATCAAATTACTCCTCATTTTGGACACTGATCCACATTCTGGGATCAGGGCTCCTTATTCTGAGTAGCTTGCTTGTCATTCTGGGCACAGTGTTCTTTATTCTGAGCACAATGCTCCTTGGTTGGAGCTGGCTACTTCGTGCAGAAGGTCATACACCATAAGTGGTATTTAAGCAGGCTGACCATTTAAGGCCTCTGTGAGTATTTTTTAAGAATTATACTTTTCTTGGACCATTCAAGTTCCATTTACACAGGAGACCAGAAAACACAATAAATGTAAGTGAAGTGCTCTCACCATCAATACAGAGCAGCATGCGATGTTCCCAGCTTTGTAACCCATCTGTGTAATGACCATGTTATACTGATTCATGTGACCTTCTTGTGATGTTTAAATCAATGGCTTGCAATCCAGCTTCCTGCTTGCTATGTTTGTAGTAGCTTTCAGACTGCTCTTCAGTACAACAAAAAAACTCAACCCACCATCATCACCACGGCAAGTGGCAAATATATATATAATATCTTTTCAGTATTGGCATCCCAGTGTATGTGGTTAGTGTTACTTTATCATTTGTTATTTGACAAAACAGCAAGTTATTTTTATTTGATTGTTGGCAAACTGCATCTGGGCCACACAACACCCCTTTTCAGTGAGGGCCTCAGGGTGAAAAGCTTCAATACAGTACAATTAAAAACATTGCATAATATGGATGTTACAATCAAATAGAAGTTACAGAGAAATATTCATTGATTTTTGGAAATATTTACAATGGATAATACAATGAATAGAATAATAACTGACATTTAAAGTATGTACCGTGTGTAATACAGTAGTCAAAATAATTACACAAGAGATGTGACAGATTTTAAAAAGGAAAAAGGGGTATGATGACATGTTATCAGCTGAGAGCCGTAAGTACAAAAAATGAAAAAGGTGTATGATGGTAAACTTTACTGAGAAAAGATAACATTGCAGTATGGTTTGAGTGATATGTGTAGTGTTTTGGTTTGTGCAGTTCAGTATATCTAGTGAGAGTGGAAGCAAATTGAAAGAGAGTGAGTGAGACTTAGAAAAAGTACTAAGGTTTAATGTAGTAAAAAGGAGGACAAAGTTGTAGAGAGATGTCAGGGTGAATTGGAGGACAGAACAATCATAAGGGTTAAGAATATATGAAATATGTGTATGCAATAGTAAGGGTCAGTAAGATGAAATAGGATGAATTAAGGTGGGTAGATTGTCAAACTGAGATTAGATGTTAATATGATTAAATTCAAAGGTATTTATTTGACAGATATGGGGGTTACAGCTGCTTGCAAGATGGCTGCAGACTAAGGGTGTGGGTAAGCAGTAAGTTTGTGGCATATCCTGTTGGGGAACAGCAACACAGTGGAGAGTCAGGTGGGTGATATCTAATGTGATGTTTGAATGCAGGCAGAGTACATTGTGAGGAATCCAAGCTTTTGGGGGACAGCTGTTGCAAATGTTTTTGTAGACTTCATGACTAGCTCTGCTTTGTTTTTTGCTAGTTGCAAGCCCAGAGAAAGGTTTGGTGTTCTGATCCATTTTGCTTTTTTTGGCTCATCCACCTGTATTTGTAAGGGAAATGCCCCACCTGTAGTCTGACTCCATGGTATAGACTGAAATGAAGACCTGAATGCACCTCAGGTGACCTGGTATTGATTTAATGCAGGTGCTGGAGAAGCTGGATGGAGACGGAGTGATGTTATCAGCTGGCACTTGCTTGCCCATCCAATGGGGAGTGGTTGGTGTCACCTACTCAGAGAAGCCCTCAAATATCTTCTCCATGCTAGAGTAATGACTTAAGGATTGTGAGCATAGAGAAGACCTGCAACTCACTGAGGCCCAAGCTTAGTTCTTGTGAAGCTGTTTGCTCATGCTCTAACATGGGTACAGTTCACTACAACTGTCATCTAGGAGGAGGAGAAACTTAGGAATATAGAAAAGTGTCCTAACCTCCACTGATGACAACCATGATTATAGTCATTAACCTTCCCTGTCTGGTGTCATTGGACATGGTAATGAATGGTTGAATAAACTGACTAGTAGGGTTGATGCTTGTCAGGGGCCAGGCGCCAAAAAACACTTGGAAAAAATCACTTGAGTCACAGAACTGAATGGCTGAGCATGAGAGACCAGTGACACAAAACAAAAAATCAACCACTGGTACTTGTTACAGTTACTCCCCTGCCAAATACAACAGAAACTACCCTAGCCGTGCAGCACTTTATGTGTTCCTGATCATGCAACATCTGACATGCCTGCTCATGCAACATCTGATGTGTACCTGTCCTGCCGCATATGACATGTCCCTGGCCACGCAGCATTTAATGTGTCCCTGGCCATGGAGCCTTTAATGTGTCCCTAGCCATGGAGCATTTAATGGGTCCGTGGTGAAGGATCGTTTAATGTGTCCCTGGTCATGCAGCATCTCACGTGTCCTAGGCCAGGCAGCATTTAATGCATGCCTGGCCATGCAGCATGTAATGTGTCCCTGGCCATGCAGCATTTCGAAAATGTGACCCTAGTCATGTGGCATCTGATGTTCCCCTGGTCATGAGCTATCTAATGTGGCCATGCAGCATCTGACATGTGCCTGGCTATGTGGCATTTGATGTGCTCCTGGCCATGCAGCATCTGACGTGTTCTTGGTCATACACTATTTAATGTGTACCTGGCCAGGCAGCATGTAATGTGTCCTTATCCGTGCAGCATTTAATGCATACCTGGCCAAGCAACATTTCGAAAATGTGACCCTGGTCATGAGGCATCTAATGTGGCACTGGCCATGCAGCATCTGACATGCACCTGGCTATGTGGCATCTGATGTGTCCTTGATCATACAGTATTTAATGTCCACCTGGCCATGCAGCTTTCGACATGTGTCTGGGCTTCCTTACTTTCAGTTGACTCTTGGAAGCTTGACCGGGAAATCATTGGTCAAGTGTTGTCAAACGTCTTTTTTATTGGCAATAAATGTGGTCAGACATCCTCTGTATCAGCAGTGCCGCATAGTGTCTGCATAATATTGAGAAATAACTGAAATGTAAGTTACATCATCGTACAGTACAGGAAGGTGGTGTCAGACAGCATCTAATAATGTAGTTTAAGGAAGACATTTGGAATCTAAATGAGCTGCTTGTTAGTCTAGTGGTTACAGTATTGTGATTAGCAAGTCAGTGTCAGTGGTTCTAATCCCCTAAACCTTCCTCAGATGTTCTTTTTTCAAGTTGGAGCTGTGTACCCATTCAGTAATATAATCACAGTGGCAGGTCTTTGTATTTTTGAGTTTGTACTTAAATTTTCTTCAGTCTTCATTTTTCTCTGCATTTATTTATTTATCTAGTCAGTGGCAGCATTCACTTGTATAGTATTGTTGAGACAGCAGCGTACATTTATCCATTTATTCAGTTATTTTCATTCCAGTTTGGTGGCAAGGTGCATATTTCTGTTACTTCTACATATTATGCAGATGCTATGTTGCATTGCTGACAAAGAGGACATTTGATAAAAAAGGCACATTTAACCGATGATTTTCCGGTTGAGCTTTCAGGAGTAGACTGAAAGTTAGGAGGCCATGTACCTAGCCATGGAGCATCTGATGTGTGCCTAACACAGCACGCATTGTTTGAGTAGCACATCCTTGCTATGTGGGTGACTGGCTGGCACAGGAGTGCTGTAGTTAGCATCTCTCCCCTACACTTCTTGTTTCAGCATCTCTCCCCTACGTTTCTTGTTTCAACATCGCACCCCTACATTTCTTGTTTCAGCATTGCTCCCCTACATTTCTTGTTTCAACATTGCACCCCTACATTTCTTGTTTCAGCATTGCTGCCCTACATTTCTTGCTTCAGCATCGCTCCCCTGCATATCTTGTTTCATTTGTTCATTTCTTGGCTGGGTTGCCTTTTGTGTGGAGACTGCATTTGCTTGTATATATCTGTGTGAGTTTTACTATTCTGTCATTTCCTATTACAACATAGTGACATGGTAAGAAATAAATGGAAGATCTCCTAAAGTGCTGATACACACGTACATATGAGTTTGTATATGTGTTTTAGGTTAGACTGACTTCCTATCCAGGATTAGTTCTTTGCCTTTGGCCGACTAGTTCTTAGGTAGAGTTTACCTCCCCCTCACTCATAACAGGCTAAAACAGTCATTGAAAATTTATTTTTGCTTTGTTTCAGTCCTCACCAGCCTTGTTGACTTTTTTCAACTTAAAAGTAGTTAACAGCTGACTTAAATTAGAAGCTGAATCATATAATGGTTTTGGCATTAGTGTTACCACTAATAATAAATAATAACTACTAGACAGCCTGTCTATATGAAGTGAGCTTACAGATGGGGAGAGGTCAGAATAGGGCCTAATGAATGGCAAAGAGACTACTGCTGTTCAGAGCCTGATTTATAATGTTCGCATTAATCACTTTAAATTGCATATTGTAAACACGTCGTAAAACTTTACAAGTGTAATCATTCTTAATAATTGCTGCATGACTGATTTGTGTTCTAGTCAGGAATAAACTAAATCTCAGCATTCGGTGTCAGCTTATTTTATAAATATTATGACAGTTTTAGATACACAGTTCACAAACTGATGTTTTTATCTTGCCTTGGTATGTCTGACTTTTTGGAGTTTTCAAATTACTGTGTAAATTATGTCTTATTTTTCTTTCTCTGTTTTGTCTATCATTTTATTAATTTATTTTTGTAGATGGAAAAGAAACACATTCAAACTCTTGTTATTAAACCAGTATAACGTTAATTTCTAAAGTAATATTAAGGATTTTTTCAGTCCTTTCTGGTTCCCTTGCTGTTTTTCTCTGTGTTAGATTTAGAGGGAAAATGTAGTAAAGAAATAACAAATATAAGAAACTTCAAAGCTGAATCTCTGTTGCATCCCTCTCAGACTGCAGAAGGATAAACACTAGGCCTGTGAGCTGCCTGCTTTGAATTAGTAGTTAGAACCCTGACTGTAGCACAGGTAACTAGAACCCTGACTGTAGCACAGGTAACTAGAACCCTGACTGTAGCACAGGTAACCCATTTTGAGTACCCACAGACCCACAGAGCTGTCTGCGAGAGGCAGGATTGAACAATGAGAGAGTGTCTGTACTGTCTTGGTCACCAGCGATGGTTGGGTCAAGAGGCTAGTTGTCAGCATGTGAGTGTGTAAACTGGTTTGCATGCCAATATGGTGTAATTACTGGCCTGCAGCTGTCATAGCAGGGTTGGCATTATTTGCATCTCATGTTCTGCATGTACTAGCATTCTAAGCAAAATTAGGCAATGCAAGAAAAAATAAAGGAAGTTACCAAATACCCCCCATGGAAATGGAAGATCCCAAATATCCCCCATGGAAATGGAAGATCCCAAATACCCCCCATGGAAATGGAAGATCCATTACAGGGTAATGTGGGATGTTACTGCTAGGTGGGATTGGGAATCATAGGGTAAGTGGAGTGTTGGGAGGAAAGCTGAAGAAGCTGGTAAGGGCAAGATAGCTAAAATTAACTAGACTACTCAAATGTCTAGAACCTTTGTAGACTAGCAGTGGAGTGTGTCTTGATTTCAGTCCGAGCTGAAGCTGTCGGCCAGTATCATCAACCCTCTTTTTTTCCCCATGATGACCAACTGGCATAATGGTTAAGGTCATTACCTCCCAAGCACAAGGTACAAGGTTGAGTCCTGACAGCCGGCCAATGCCTTTTGGAGTTTGCATGTTCTCCCTTTGTGTCTCTGCAGGGTTTCTCCCACCTCCAAAAAGCATGCTGAGCATTTCCATCTCAAACTCACCTAGCAATGGAGCTGTGGGCAACAGCACAGATTCTACATGGTGCCCTATAGGGGGAAGAGTTGTATAAACCACCACATTTGGCATGTACTGCGGTGCGCAGTATCCTCATGATAGGAGTGCACAGATCACAGACTGGGTATTGTGGCAGTGCTAGACACTCAGTAGTGTAAAATACGGCTGTAAGTGATTCGGTTGTTGGCCAGTACATTTACTGTAGCTTCAGGCTCCATGAATGTGGCTCCATTTATAATTGGTTCAGAACACTGTTGTGTGCTGCCTTTAAGGTTTTGGACATACATAAAGAAGACCTTATTGTTGTCCTTGGCCTGGGAAACCAAGGATAATAGTTATCTTTGTTCTTTGAATATTGTAATTTTTTCCTTGTTCAAGAAAATTCTACTGAAGCATGCTTGGATGGTGTGCACAATAAAACGATGGATTCTGCTTGCATCCAGGGGTCTAGGAGTTTGAGGTAAGCTCATTATCAGAAGGAGCCTCTTGGCATTTTAGTACATGTAGCATATTTGAGTGAGTTCTGTCAGGCTAAGCATACAGAATCCACAAAGGACACGGGGGGGGGGGGAAGCAAAGTAGCAACATTATTTCTTCCCAAATATACTCTGGCTCTATTTCATGAAAAAGAGTGTAAGATGTGAGAAAGACATGTAAAGCAACATCACATCCAGATCTGATCTGCAGTAACTTTTATTTTTCATCTCTGTATTCTGCTCCTGGGATCAGCAGTGTCTCTGCATGTCTACATATATGTGCCATATTTCTGTGTGTTCACAGGAAGCACTCAGTGCAGTGTTGTTGTGGTAGACAACATCATGAAGAGTGAAGCACATAGTGCTGAAGTTCTGCATAAAAAGCATATTTCATCATGGCTGGCATAAAATCCCTGCCATCTTCCATGAGGCAGTGTTTCAGAAGAAGCATGTTGAGAACTTTGGACCAAATCTATCTTACGTAGCACAGCAATTTGTGACATTAAAGTTTCTGTATAAGGTGGCATCACAGTTAAGTGGAGTTTAAGACAACAAAAGCAAAATAAGGTGGGTCATATTATTCTGTTCATCCTGCTCACCTGGCTAGCTTTATTCTGATTACATTTCTCCAATTCTTACAGCCACTTTGCTTCCCAGTCTTTTTGTATCATATCGCCCCTCCTCACACTGCACTTATTTCCTAAACTCTTACCTTTCCTCCTCCTCTCACACCCCACCACTAAATACAATTTCTTCTTCTGTCCATTTATCTGCATGGTCATTTCCATAAATTCCTTTCATATCTCTCTTATCATTTTTAAGCAGATGACTTGGAAAAAGGGAGAGGAGAAATAACATCAGGATTTTCAGATTACCTGAAAACACAGAAGGTGAGGATATTATTTCCTTTTTATCAAGCTGGATCCCTGACATTTTACATTTAAAAGAAGGATTTTCCTTTGGCATTGAAAGGGCACACAGAGCTTTTGGGAAACCTGCCACTAACTTAAACGCTCATCCTAGGTCAATAATTATCAAATTTCTTTCATACTTGGACAAGGAACTGATTTTAAGATCTGCTTGGTGGGAGGCACCTCTTAAATATAAACAGAGCCTGATAAGATTTGATAACGACTTTTCATCTAGAATAATGGAACAAAGGAAAAAAGTGTGGCCAATGATAACGTTTCTGAAACAAAATAACATCAAGGCACAACTTGCATATCCAGCTAAGATTAGAATACTTTATGCCAACGAGATGAGGACTTTTATTGACTTAGAGGAAGCCTCTTCATTTATTAAAACTAATAATGTGATTACTTTACCAGAAGATGTCATGCCGTGGTGGTACGGTGGTAGCGTTGTTACCTCACAGCAAGAGGTTCTCCCATTCGATTCTCGGCGTGGCTTGGGAGTGCCTTCTGTGTGGAGTCTACATGTCCTCCCCGCGGTTGGGTATTATTCGAAAGACATGCGTGCATAAATGGGCGTGCCTTCGTTGAAGGTTGGGCGTCGAGCTGGCACCTTGGCGTTTCGTAAAAATCTACTGCCCATCATTAGCGGACTGGAGTTCCGCTGTGGCGACCCCTTACCGGGAAAAAGCCGAAAGACAAACAACAATAACTTTACCAGAAGATATGGATTAGATGTCACCTTCTCTCAAGAAAACAAAAGAAACAAATGTCTGGACAGATGTCAAAAAGAAGAAGCAAAAGACTGATACTGTTACAGCCAAATCTCTCAAAGCATCTACTGTGATATGAATTGTTTTAACATTACTTTAAAGGACCAATTTTACTGCTTGGAATTTTAAAACAAAGGTAACTAACTACTGGAATCTTTATATTTTTTGAAAATAGATGACACATGAGAGTTTTCACATTACCTCAGGTATGTAAAACAGGGTACTTTTCTTTCACAGAAGGAGGGTTATATAGCACATAAAATATTTATACTGTAAATCAACATACATAGTATATGTGTATTTTCTCTTTTCTTTCTCTCTCTTCTCTTTTATTTTAACTGCATCCTGTCTCCCTTTCTAAATTCTCTCCTATTTACTATACTAATATAGTCTGTATATATTTAATAACTCACTATCTATACATAGATAAATAATAGTCTAAAATCTAGTTTTAAGGTAGACTAATTGGAATAGTGAACTTAATTAATTGTTATTATAATATTTATTAAATTAATGATAGTCACAATTCTGCTTATTGGGATTGGGGACATGTTTGTGATTAACTCTGAAATGTTCCATGCATGTACATATGTCCTTTGAATTATTTCCTGTTACTATTAACAAATACACAAAAAAGGAGGGAAAATGTACTGTTGGTTAAGAGAAGTGAAGCTTTCTTCACATTCTATTTGCGTTGCCATAGCAACAGTAAACATTTGCTGCAGTTTCTGAGGACACTGTGAACCTGCGAAGTGCATTTAGCCTCACAAATAACAAATAATAAGAAAAAGTAATGTTGTTTCGTTATTAAAATGAAAAACAACCTAAGCAAGGTAAAATAAATACATAATTTGGTGTATTCGCGGTGGTGCAGCGGTAGCGTTGTTGCCTCACAGCAAGAGGTTCTCCTGTTCGATTCCCGGCAGGAGTGCGGGGAGTGCCTTCTGTGTGGAGTCTGCATGTCCTCCCCGCGGTTGGGTGGGTGTTTGAAAGACATGCGTAAATGGGTGTGCCTTCGTTGAAGGTTGAACATCGAGCAGGTACCTCGGCGTTCGTAAAAATCTACTGCCAATCATTAGCGGACCGGAGTTCTGCTGTGGCGACCCCCAACCGGGAAAAAGCCGAAAGAGCTACAGTAGGACTATTTGTAAATATTTTATGATTTATGCTCATAGGGTTACATATTCCTGGAAACACAACTGAAATGTTCCCAAACTACATGTGCACTTAAATGTAGCTGCTTGATTAAAAAGAATTACTCAGTTTAACATGTTGATTTCACAAGCTGTCTGCACTGTAAAAGTTACATTTTATATGTTACTTGAAATTGTCAGTCTCTAGAGCACATGAAAAGATACATATTACTTTTTGCAACATGTTATCTTTGCAGTTACCTCACACTCTGTACAAACTCACTTGGTAACTGATAGCTATTCATTTAAAATATCAGTTTAAATATTAAATGTGCCCTTGAAATGCTATTGACATTTTGACAAAATATAATCTGAACTGGAAAATGAATGACTTCAAAGAAGTGAAGTAATGCATAGATTTCAAAGACAGTTCTTGACACTACAGTAAAAGTAAAAATATATATTCACAAGGAAGTATTGATATGTATGTGATATCCGAAAGTTTGAAGAGCTAGGAAATTACTATTATTTGTCTTTATAATGATTATTAGACAGATGTTGGACTCTGGTTTGTTTAATGAATTGTGACACATGTTTATGAGGAAAAGTGGACTCCGTTACTCACATTGGATTACACATTCCTGGAAACTCAACTGAAATGTACCCAAATTACTTGTGAACTTAAATGAAACTGCCTGATTAATAAGCATAATTTACTTTAACAACCTGAATCCATAAGATATCTGCTCTGTATATGCTACATTATATATGTCACTTGCATATGACAGTCTCTAGACCACATGAAAAAATACATATTATTTTTGCAACATGCTATATTTGCACTAACCATACATTCTAAACTAACTCAATTGGCAACTGACAAGTTATTTATTTGAAACATCAGTCTAAATATTAATTGTGCCCTTGAAATGTTGTTGCCGTATTGACAAAACAAAACCTGAATTGAAAAAGGAATGATTTGAAGAAGTGAAGTATTGTACAGATTTCAAAGACAGCTATTGACACTACAATAGAAGTAGAAATGTATACATGCAAGGAAAAATTGAAATGCTTTACACTTTTAGTTAAAATAGCTTATTGTTAACTTTTTGCTTTATCAGAAAATTTAAAGAGCTAGGAAATTATTTTTAATTTGTCTTTATAATGTTTACTAAAGTGATGTTAGTCACTGACTTGTTTAATGGATTGCGAGTCATGTACAAGACGGACTACTGAATGTTATTTCTGTTTACCTATGTTTGCTGAATTTCTTTTATTAGTACTGATTTAAAACAAGGGAAAGAAAGGGAAGGGAAATCTCTGTTTTTGGTCAAGGGAGGAGAGGCTTAAGAGTATTCTAACTGCCCCGAGAACTCTCTGAGATGCTCTAAACACTATTTGATTAATACTTACCTAAGGTAAGTCTTGATTACCATATGAGTACCTTCACATTCATTCTAGACCTGATGTGATTATCCATTCAGGAAGCAAGAGGTGCCCTATGCAGGGTGGGAATTGAAAGGGTGATCATAGTTCATTCTTAGACTCTGCTTTGTAAATCTATAAATATGTAAAAGCACTGCACACTAGAATGTAGGGCGCCTCTACTCAGAGTCAGGATACCACTGATAAGTCATGTCTTTTCATAAGTGTAAGTTGAAGTTGGTGAGCTGAAGAGTGGGAAAGTAAAGGAAGACAGTACACCTACAGTAAATTCATATTTCATTGGTAATCACTCATTGTCTCCTACGGAGTCCTTTTAGTCAAATTATTTTAGTATTAATCTTTTTGTTGTTGGCTTATTTACTGTATGCTCCTCTGTTGCATTTAATTTATCCAAAATGACATATCTGACATGTTTGGGATCTCTTAAGGGTAACTAAATATTGGATATTTTCTAAGTCAACATAATTGTTTACACTACTAACATTCCATCCTGATATATAAAATACTATAGAATAATAATAGAATAATATAGAATTTCATATCTCTTTTAAGAAAATTCTTCATATAATAATTTAACATATGGAGCTCAGTTGATATTGGTTAAAGGAATGAGTGATAATCCAATAGATCTATCTTTATCTATTGGATTAGGAATGACTTTCATTCCATGTTAATGGGAAAATCATATTTACTTGTATTTGATACTTTAGAATTAATGTTTTATAGAAGTACTTTTTAAAGCCTGACCAGAATTTTACCCTACTTGTATTTAAAGAAGAAAGAACATTAAATTACACTCCCAAGTTTACACACATAAAATAACATTCAATGTTATCAGAGAATATGGTATAACTACTATAATCAAAATTAAAAAAAGAAGTAAAATGTTTCTTCCAACAATAACTTGAAATGGATTTAACATTCTTATCATTAAATACTAATGGCTTAAATAATGTAAATAAAAGATCAACCTTACTAAAATATTTAAATCTAAATAAGGCACAAGTAGTATTTCTCCAGGAAATGCATTTTAAGACTAATGATAGCTTTATTTGGAACCCTAAGGACTGTACGGTCTTAGCTCAATCCTCCTATAGAACAAAGACAAAAGGAGTATCAATTCTCTGGAAGAAAAACATAATCACTCCAAACGTTATTTATAAATATGAAGACAAAGAAGGTCTACTAGCATTTGTTATAATTAAATTTAATAACAGAATATGGACCTTAGCTAATCTATATTGGTTCCCAGGAATTGGAGCAGGAATGGTTAAAACACCTAGATTTTATTTCTAACAATTATAAAGGAAATCTTATACTGGGAGGAGACTTAATTGTACCTTAGAAGCTTCTGAAACTACCAAGAAGTCTTTTTGCATAGCAGCTATTTCAAAATCCTTAAAAAGATGGATTGATTAATTTAATTTAATTTAACAGACACTTTTAAAGTAAAAGATGATAAATCCTTATTATTTTCCCATAAAGACCATAGATTTTGAACACAAACCAGAATAGACAAATTATTCGTAGTTCAAGATTTACAAACAAAAATCCTCAACTTCTCAATAGTTCCATGCCCCTTCTCAGATCCTGACTGTCTGATAATGAAGCTCCAAATAGAGTTTAAACCTTTAATCCTCTCAACTAGAATTCTATGATATATCACAAAAATTAAAGAATTCAGATCCTGGATGTTGTCAGAACTACAATTATTTCTTGAAATGAATAATACAACAGAAATCAGTAGAGTCATGGTTTGGGACTCATTAAAAGCGTATTTATTTGGTAAGACCCTTAGCTGGTAGAAAAACAAAGTTAGAGAGTGGGAATCTGAATCATTAGACTTGCAAACCAGACTCTTGACAGCAAAATCTAAAAAAAATCAGAATTGTCCAGAAGTCAAAAAAGAAATAGAGGAATTAAATAAAAAATATAATGAAATTCTAACACACAAAACTTGTCTAGCCTTGGAAAAATTAAAAAATAAACTCATTAGCCACCTCCCCCAGATATCTACATAATTTATCTACAAGAATTAAAATACAATCTAAAGCAAATAACAGTAGTAGTATATATCATGAAATGAAAGGGAAAAAGTATCAGATATAGGAGACATCCTTGAAGCATTTCAGTTCCATTATATGGAGCACTTCAAAAAAGAAGATTTAGATACAAGCCAAATTAACTTAGATACAAACCTTATCAATATAAAAAAAATCCAGAAAACTTAAAAATAGACCTACAAAAACCTATATCCTACAAAGAAATTGTTGACAAGATAAAAGAAAGTAAATCTAACAATGCTCCAGGGATAGATGGTATAATTATGGAAATTTACAAACTCTTCCCTTCAACAGTAATCTCCCTTTTTCATAAACCTTTGCTAGAAGTCCAGTCAGAAGCAAAAATACCACCCTCAAGGAAATATTCTCTCATAACACCAATTCTAAAAGATAATAAACCATCAGACCTTTGCACCTCATACAGACCTATATCATTACTGAATAATGATTACAAAATATTCATGTCAATCCTAGCTAACAGAATGAAAATCCCACTTTCAAAGACAATTAATAATGATCAGACTGGATTTTTATATATCAGGCACACACATGATAATATTAAAAGGATACTTACTCTTATAGATTATGTGAATAAAGAAGATAGAGAAACACTTGTAAATGGGTTAGACATAGAAAAAGCCTTCGATTCCCTCAAATGGGAATATCTATTTAAAACTTTAGCATTATTTGAATTTCCTCCTCCCTTCATCTTATTACTAAAAAACATATATATATATATATATATATATATATTAATAACTTAGCCTACATTAAATTAGGTCCTTTCACCTCAGAATCTATCCATATAACAAAAGGTACTAAACGAGGATGCCTCCTTTCTCCTATTTTATTTGCTTTGGCTATAGAAATACTTGCAGAAATATGCAATAATCCAAGAATAAAAGGAGTGATGACCAGTACAAATCTAAAATAATGCTTTTTGCTGATGATATTTTATTAACCCTATCAAACTCCATAGAGTCTTTAGGAGAGCTAGAAGTAGTAATGGAGATATTTTATAAGATTTCAGGTCTACACTTTAATAGATCAAAATCAAAATTTCTATTTTTAAATGAGAAAAAAGAACTACAAGTTACAGTTAAATCCATCATAGGAAAACAAGAACTTACGCTAAATTATTTAGGAATAGTGTTATGCAAAAATATAAACAAAACAATATTAATAAATTATAAAAACATTATTGAAACAATAAAAATATATATAGAAAAGTGGAACAAAATTATATTAACTTTTGAAGACAGATTGCAATTAATAAAAATGGTCTTATTGCCAAAAATACTATATGTAGCATTAGCAATACAGTTAATTCCTGAAAGATGCATTCTTAAAGAAATAAACTCATGTTTAATAAAATTTTTATGGTATCCCAAAAAGAATAGAGTAGCTCTAACTCATCACATTAGACCCTGGAAACAAGGAGGATTGAACTTCCCAGAAATAGAAACCTATATTTTTTTATTTATTTTATTTATTTATTTTACATTTGTTGACCGGGCTAGTCTAGCTGGATATATGTCCATTTTCAGTAGAGGCCCGGGGAGAAAAGCTCCAATGGTTATGATAAGTTTAAACAAAGATAGGCAATACAATACAAACAGGTAGAGAAAGAGGTTGTGATTATACTAAGTACACAAATACAATCAGAGGAAAAATCAAAAAATATAAAGAACAAAATATCTTAATTAAAGGGTTTTTTTTTTTTTTTTTTGCTATAGTTATACAGTATGCGAGGGATAACATATATCTATAAAGTTTTTATATCAGGTAGACCTTACAAGGGTAAGGGAGCAGAGATAGTAAGAATTAAGGAAAAATAATAGAATGAGAGGAAGTGGAAGAGTTACGCTGGGTTGGTGCAGGAGCAAAGCCAGTGTTTGTTGAGATGAATTTTCAACTGACTTTTAAAAAGTGGGAGAGAGGATAAAGATGTGATATCAGAGGGTAGATTGTTCTACATTTTTCCAACAGAGTTGGAAAAGAGACCGTCACCTGCAGAATTAGAGGGTTTGGTTATATTAATCAGTAGTTTTTTGGAAGAACGTAGATGTTTCAGGTTGTTGTATGGTGAAATGAGGTTAGAGAGTATAGGTATTTTAGTTGGATGGTATAAGATCTTGTGAGCTATTAAGAACTGTTGCAGAATGAGTTGGTTTGGAAGTTCAAGCCAACCTAGTAGTTTTAAGTTCAGACAATGGTGAGTTCTAAATGGGGATCCAGAAGCAAATCTAGCAATGTTATAGTAAGATGTTGCTAGTTTCTTGAGGTTGTTTTTGGAGAGATTAGTGTAGATGGGGGAAGCATATAGAAGAGTAGAGATAAGGTGAGATCTGGCTAAGGTGGTCCTTGCTTCAGGTGTAAGGAAGGGCTTGATTCTGTAAAGGGATCCGATTTTTTTATTAACTAATTTGATAGTGTTGTTGATGTGGGAGTCAAAGCTGAGATTATTGTCAATAGTTATTCCTAATAGTTTAGTAGTTGTGTCTGGAGAAATAAGGGTGTTGTCAGCGGAAGTAAAAGTTAAATTGAGTGTGGCAGTTTTATGGGAAGGTGAGAACAATAGCAGTTTGGTTTTCTTGGCGTTAAGGAGTAGGCAACGGTCGCAGAACCATTGTTCAACAGTGGTAAAAGCTTTTTGGGTGAGTGACTGGAGTTCATTAAGTGAATTAGCAGTGCAGATTATAGTAGAATCGTCTGCATATTGGATGCAGGTTGAGTTTGGGATAGCTGATTGGAGGTCATTAATAAAGATAGAAAATAGAAGGGACCTAAGATAGAGCCTTGAGGTACACCTAAAGAAATAGGAAGGAGATTAGATAATGCATTTTTCCAGAGAACTGCTTGCTAATGGTTTTCTAGGTAAGATGTAAACCAAGTTAAGGAAGGAGAATCAAGTGAGAGAGATTTTAGTATGTGTAGAAGAAGTTTATGGTTAACCATGTCGAATGCTTTAGATAAGTCAATGAAGACTGCTGATGATAGGTAATTATTGTTGCGGTTATAGTTGATCGAGTTGGTAAAGGAGATTAGTGCAGTGGTAGTGCTGTGGGAGGGTCTGAAACCATGCTGACTGTTAGCAAGTAGGCTGTGATGTAGAAGGTGGTTAAGAAGTTGCTTGTGGATACATTTTTCCATGATTTTAGCTATAGGTGATAGAAGTGCTATGGGATGAAAGTTAGAGAGGTCATTAGACTTGCCTCCTTTGTGTAGAGGGATGATGTGAGATATCTTCCAGATAGAGGGGAAAATTCCTTCATTTATGGATCTATTTATCAGTATAGAAATGGGATAGGAAATAGCATTGGCTCCTATTTGTAAGAATTCAGCAGGAAGTTTCTCTGCAGAGGGGGTGGTAGGTCTTAGTTTTTTGAGCAGTGATAAGATGAAGGAGGTTGATACAGGTTGGAAATGAAAGGAAGGAGATGCATTTAAAGCAGGTAGGAGTAGCTTAGAGGGGTCAGGAGTTAGGTGACTAACAAGAGTTTGGATAGTATGAGTCATTGGCTATTTGTGTGGGATTATCTGAGTTAGAATCATGAGGGTTAGGTGTGATAGACTGGCCTGGGGATAGGAGATTATTAATACTGGCCCAGAACTTTTTTGGTTCCTTTTTGGAGGTTTGTTGTAGTTGAAGGTAGTAGTTCTTTTTGTCTGTCAGGATGGCTTTTTTTGTACTGTTTCTAAGCTCTCTGAAGTTTTGGTGGTCAGTTGGATTCTTAGTGGAATGCCATTTAGCCCAAGATTTGTTTCTTAGATTGATTTTCTGCCTAGTGTTGTTGGTTAGCCAGGGAGCTGGTTCTAATAGTTCGACTAGGGGCATGGTGATCAAGGATAGATAAGAAAGTAGAATTGAAGTATTCTACTGCTTCATTAAGTGGGAGATATTTTAGTGAGGACCAATTACATTGTATTAATTCAGCTAGAAAATGTTCAGAGTTAAATTGTTTTTTTGAACATAGTGTTCTGTATGTGGTAGGTAAGATTAGGCCGGTTTTATGCCTGATTACATAAGTAAGTGAGTGGTCACTTAGGTCTTCCGGGAGGATACCTGCTTCATAGGTTAGTTGAGGAGTATTAGTAAGAATCCAGTCTAAGGTGGTTTCTTTGTTGTTGGTTTTATTGGTTCTGGTAGTACTATTAATGAGTTGGGTAAAGCCATGTAGGTTTATATGGGAGGTGGGGTTTGTACTATTACATGAATTCCAATCAATGTTGAAATTGCCTAGGACTAGTGTTTCTTGAGGGAGATGGGTAGAGAGTGAACCGAGGATGCATTCAAGTGAGTTGATATTATTTCCTGGGGGAAGATAAACACATATGATATTTATGGCTTTACTGCTGTTGACTTGAAGTTTGGAGCAGATCACCTCTGCCTGTTTATCAAGGCAAAGAGTCTGATCTATAATACTAATTTGGAATTGTGCCTTATAGAGAATTGCTACCCCTCCTCCCTTTTTTGCAGTGCGATCAAGTCTAAAGATGTTATACCCGGGTGGGGTGATTTCAATGTCCTTGATGGAAGGCTTTAGCCATGTTTCAGTTAAGCATAGAATATCAAATTGATGGTTTTCTAGAAGGGCATGGACTTGAGTGGTTTTGTTACAAATACTACGTATATTGAGATGGGCAATAGAAAGAGAGTTGGTGGGAGCAGTTGATGATAGAGAAGTAGTTTTATATAGATTTTTGTAGGTGGTGGTATTGGGGTGGAGTGGGCCAGGGTTAGGATTAATGTCTCCATCCAATAGTAAGTGGAGGAGTATAAAACCTTTTGGCTGGAGAAGTTTGTGAAAGATATTGATTAGTTTCCTAGATTTTGGTTTGCTTAATTTGACGTAGGCAAATCTGTGGTATTTGGTTAGTATGTAGTTGGGTTGAGGAGTGAGATTTATGAAGGTATGGGAGAAAGTTGATATAGTTGTAGAGGTATGTTTAGAGGGAAAAGGGAGAGTAGAGTAAAGTGGGTATTCGTAGAAGGTTAAGAGGTAGGTAGTAATGAGAGAGGAAAAAAGTGATAAGCAGATAAATAGTTTAATTTGTGAATGAGTAACTGTAGGGCATAGTGATTATTGGGGAGGTGAGCAAGGAGGAAATAGGTAGATTGAAGTTGTGGGGGGGAGTAGTAGTATGACTAAGTAAATGGGGGTGGAGGTTGGTAATTTAATTAATGGTGTTATGTTTTGTAGACAATGTGATAGCTCCTTATCTGATTGGCTAAGGTAGGATAGGGGTGTGGTCACTAGTGCTATAAATGTAGGAGTACTGGGAGCGGGTGGAATTTGGGGGCAGGGTAGGGGAGCGGAGTGAGCCCGAAGGGCGAACGGAGGGGGCAGAGACAAGAGAGTGGACACCCAAGGGAGACAATCAGTAGAAAGGGAGAAATGAGCAGGTAAGTTTGAACGTGTGAGAAAGCAGAAGTAAGTTAGCAGGCTAGTGTAGCATACATATAGTCAGGAGAGAGGAGCTAGGTTACTCTAAGGTGCTTAGACTTGTAAGAAAGTTTGGGGTGTAGTGAGAAGTGTACACTGGGTAAAGGGTAGGAAGATGCAGAGCAGGTTCTAGGAAGAGAAGAAGCTAAAAACAGAACAGTAAAGGCGGGCTGAGAGGTCTAGTAGAGAGATAGTTGCAGAGCCTGTGATACTGAACAGTAAGGTAAGGCGCCACCTAGTGTCCAATGAGTTAATTGCAATAAGACCCCACGTACAAGGGGGGGGCAGGCTACAGGAGAGAGGGAGTTGGGCTAATTAATACAAGAGAATAGGCTGTCTGTGCACGTAGGTGAAATGCACAGATAAAATATAGCTGGGGTGGGGGGTTGTAGGCTGCTGGCTATCCTGAGAGGGAAACTTGCCTAAGGTAGCAGGGTTCTTAAACCTGAAATATAGGTACAAAGCTCAGGTATGTAGGAAAGCACATACTTTCACTGTCTTAATCAAGCTGGCCTCTCAGGGAGTTGGTGGGTAATTCCAGAGTTCAGACAACGTCCAAAGACTTCAAGGAGAGTGATTTGCTGGTCTTTAGGTACTGAATGTACAGGTTCACCGGGTTTCACTGTCTTAATCAAGCTGGCCTCTCAGGGAGTTGGTGGGTAATTCCAGAGTTCAGACAACTTCCAAAGACTTCAAGGAGAGTGATTTGCTGGTCTTTAGGTACTGAATGTACAGGTTCACCAGGTTTCACTGTCTTAATCAAGCTGGCCTCTCAGGGAGTTGGTGGGTAATTCCAGAGTTCAGACAACTTCCAAAGACTTCAAGGAGAGTGATTTGCTGGTCTTTAGGTACTGAATGTACAGGTTCACCAGGTTTCACTGTCTTAATCAAGCTGGCCTCTCAGGGAGTTGGTGGGTAATTCCAGAGTTCAGACAACTTCCAAAGACTTCAAGGAGAGTGATTTGCTGGTCTTTAAGTACTGAATGTACAGATTCACCAGGTTTCACTGTCTTAATCAAGCTGGCCTCTCAGGGAGTTGGTGGGTAATTCCAGAGTTCAGACAACTTCCAAAGACTTCAAGGAGAGTGATTTGCTGGTCTTTAGGTACTGAATGTACAGGTTCACCAGGTTTCACTGTCTTAATCAAGCTGGCCTCTCACGGAGTTGGTGGGTAATTCCAGAGTTCAGACAACGTCCAAAGACTTCAAGGAGAGTGATTTGCTGGTCTTTAGGTACTGAATGTACAGGTTCACCAGGTTTCACTGTCTTATATATATATATATATATATATATATATATATATATATATATATATATAAAAGCATTTGTGCTTAAAACTACAATAGACTGGATAAACCCAAATTATTTTGCCAAATGGAAAGAACTAACAATGGCTATATTAACAAATTAATTTAATCTGTTAAAAAGTGTTAATAGTAGACAAATCAAACAAACCCTGGTACATACTATGCATAAGTATACAATATAATATAACAAAACCTTCTAAAACAACACTGATTAATCATTACATCAATTCCTTTAGGAAACATATTAATGCAAACATAGATCTAAAACTTTAATTTGACCTTTTAACCCTATTTACCATCACTTAGAACTTTCCTCACAAAATATATAGGAGAACAATAACCTCTTGGGAACAAAATGGATTCTTATGCTGGTTTCAATGTGTAAATAAATTACATGTTTTAGATACACACATGATCAAAACTGCTTATAATATTCCAACACAGGACTGGTTAACCTTACAAAGCATTCTTATGTACACTCAAGATTTATGCAGATTAATTAATAATTCCTTATTTAAAGATATTCCAAATCTAATACGTTTTCTGTATGAATTTATATATAAGAGTTGTGAAAAGAAAAATTCCATTTCAAATCTTTATAAAGAGTTAATAACATATAAAACAATTCCCAAACCATCATACTGGCAGTTCTTAACAAAAGGTCAGTCATTGCAGTAGTGTAGTGTAGTGGCTCTACTTGACAGAGACACTGGGAACTAAGGTCTGGTGGCACTATGCCAGGGAAATCCTATGGCTAGGCTTGTAAAGTTCCCAGGGCCATTAGCTTAGTACACTCCTCTGAACCTATGAAACCTGGTCATAAGAAAGCAGCCAAGACCTGTATTTGTAAAGAATCATGATCATACCAATAGAGAAAGAGCTGATCCTGACAAAATTGTGGCAGAAGGGCAAAGTATTAAAAACTGAAGAGAGCAGAGTGTTTACAGAAAATGATTATTCACTGTACACCATTAGTTCGTAGGTGTTTACTAAGTGAACAACCACAAGGGCCTTTTTAAGCCTAGCCGTGCTTCCTAACTCTCTGATAACTTCGGGTACCCTTGATAAGTGTAAGTAGGGGTTTGGGAGATGAAACATTTACAATCAGGAGCCTGACAGATGAAGCATTTATAAGCTGCTTGTGCCCTTTAAAGACATAGGTGAAAAAAAACAGGGATGAATTTCCTGTTCCCTATCTAGTTGGCCAAATTGCACTTGAAGTGGGTTAGGAAGAAACTCTGCTTCATGTGGATGGGGAGCCTGTTTCACAGAAGGGTAGTCCCATGCATACATACAACTCTACCTCTCCAACAGGTCCTTTTTATTTAACACAGTTTAAGTGTTTAGAATAGGTAATTCTTGTGCTGTTTGTTTTGCAGATATGCAGGCGGTCCATTAAGATGTGGTCTGACAATGCCTTGTATGGCTCAACAGCCTGTATGAGACAGAGTACAGGGACAGGACCTTGAGACAGTTTGCATAGAACATGTTAGTTCCATTTTGTATTCTTTTAGTGAGGAACCTCTGTGGACATTCCAGTTGTTGGATGTGTCTGGTTAGGTACATACCAAAATGGGCATTATTCTCGATGATAAGGGTGATGAATGCCAAATACAGTGGAACAGTAATGTCCTTGGACTTAGATGCCATACTTTTGTTTATAAGTTGCACAACATAGAATGATTTCCTCACTACTGTAGACACATGATGGTCAAAGGCTACATTACTTTCTATGTGTATCCCCAAGTCCTTAACTACTAGGTCAGCTCTTAGGGGTGTGTTGTCAATATGATAGTTACCAGGGGTGGATGACTTCCTGAAGGATAATAATATGTATTTCTTGCCATTTAGTTTTAGCCCATGACTGTAACACCATTTATTTGTCTGCGTCGTGTGTTCCATTTGTGTTTTTAGGGGATTCTATGACTGCTCCTCATTTGCAACCATCTGCAAATTTAGTCAGCCAGAGGCCCTTAAAAATTTGTCCTCAACTTCAGAGAAGTAAATACCAAAAAAGCTGCTCCCAGAACTGATCTCTGATTGACTCTGCTTGTGACTGGCCTCTTTGTAGAGGTGGACTCCTCAATTCTAACTTCCTAGATCCTGTCTATGAGCCAGTTGGCTATCCACTTGGTGACATAAGGGTTTATGGCTTACCTCTTGAGTTTGTCAGCAATGCCCAAGTGGGCTATTGTGTCAAATGTACTGGTCAAGTCAAGGTGGGCAGTGTGAACAGTTTTGCTCTCATCTATTGCCTTGGTTACCTTCGCAAAAAAGTCCACCAGGTTAAGTAGGCATGACCTGCCCTTGACAAAGCCAAATTGGGCTGGGTCCATAGTCTGGATATTTCCTGTCATTATTGATCATTTCCATGATAATTGTTTCCATACCTTTGCATATGACACCAGTGAGGCTTATGGGTCTGTAGATAGCTCACCTTTGTGCAGGGGGAGTACTGTTGTACTTCTCCATTTGGGAGGCATGAAGCCTATTTAAAGGCTACAGTTAAATAGCAATTCCAGAGGGCCTGGTAGGTTATGTTTCATGCTATTTATAGGACATCCTGGGATATCCTGGGATATTGGCTGGGCCCATTGATGCAGTGTTCTTGGCCTTAGAGAGAGCATTGAGGGTCTGTTCCATAGTGATAGTAGGGGGAGTTATATTTGATCTTATTTCCTAAGGGGAGATCGAGGATGAGAGAGGGGTAAATTGGAGATGAATTTGTCAGCCAGTAGGTTTGCTATATCTTCTGGCTCAGTATAGGTGGCTTCATTTACAATTAGCTCTGCACACAACTCTGTATTGCTTTTGAGGTTGCAGGCATAGCTAAAGAATGCCTTGTGGTTGTCCTTGGCTTGGGAGGCCACATTTACTTGAAATTTGGTTTGATAGGCGTTATTTGTCCTCTGAGTTGTTTTAGATTGATGAGAGTGCTTTTATCTGGCTGGGTGCTGCACCTCCTAATTTTTGCCACAATTTTCTTCCTTCTGTTATACAGCCTATTGATGTTGATATTCCACCAGTATTTGTTTTTTGAGTTAGTTCTGTACTTCCAGTGTTTGGTACAGATGCCTCAATGCAGCTGTTAACATGATTGTATAAGGTTTCTGTGAACAGCTCTGCATAGGCACCAGTGTTCTCAGGGTATACGGGATAGAAATTTTTCTAGGTTATCACTTAGTAGGAAGTTCACCTTAGAGTAGTTCCTGAACATTCCAGGGTTAGCTGGGGTACCAGGTTTTATTTTTACTTCAAAGGAGACCATTGTGTGGTCTGACATTACCAGAGAAAACATTACACTAGGAGGTGTGCAGCACTCTCCCATATTAGTGCCCATATTAGTGAGGACCAGATCCAGTATGTTTCCACCCTTGGCGTGGTATTGACAATCTGGTCCAAAGAGTTTGTGTTTGCAAAATCCAGGAATCTCTGTCTCTACACATTTGGTGTTGTATATGATTCCCAGTTAATAGTGGGGTTATAAAATTCACTAGTGAATATGGTATTGGATCAGATGGTGAGTGTTTCTGATAAGTTTAATTACATGTTATCGGTTTTCTGGGTCATAGTGGGGTACCCATATGTTGTTTGGGAATTTGCCTATGGTGATTTCAATGTGGAGAGTCTCAAGTGTATTTTCCTGTTTGACCCGCCTTAAGGTATATTTATTGTTGATGCAAATTGTGACACCAGCACCTTTAGTCTCTGTGTAGTAGCTGGTCTAAAATGTGTTTAAGGCATGGATTTAAGCTGTGTCTCTGAGACTGCACAGATGTCACCATTCTCTAGGATGAGTAGAGCTTGTAGGGAGTGGAGTTTCTTGTTTAGACCCCTAGAATTGAGCAGTAACACCTTTAGATTTTCTTGATTCTGATTTGTTATGTTGGAAATATTTTCAGTTTGTCTCTACCTAAACAAAGCACTATGAAGGGAGGACAATGTTTTAGCAAATATTCAAAGGTCTAGAGGGGAGAGGTGTAGACCATTCCTGGCAAAGCTGCGTGACTGTCCACCATCTCCTTCCATGCTGACAAATATTGCACGCCTTAGAATGACACCAGAAGCTAAGCTAATTACTAAAGTCAGTCATCTTCTGTTCATATTGTGGCATCATCCTTGGAGAAGGTAAAATGCTGCTCAGTGCTAGGCTCATACCAGCTTGAGACACATTCCAAAAGCTCCATGATATCTCGCTTCATATAGTCTAGGGAGGTACATCTCGGGTCATTTACACCCACATGGATTATGACTGAGTCATACTGTTATTGTGGTTCAGTGATCTAAGTGCATGTGTAATGTGGCAGATACTGGCCCTTGATAAGTAACTGACCTTAACTTTATCCTTAGCCTGGTGAGAGGAATGTCAGTGTGTCTCACAATGTAGACTCCAATGACAAGAATGTTGGGTTGTTTGTTGGCTTGCCTTATGGGTATCTGTCTGATTGGCTACAGCCTGGCTACTACTAGTGCTAGTCTCGCCACAGCTTCACGCTGCTAGGATACAATGCTCCTTTGCTTCTTCTCTCACTAGAAGCAAAACAGTAGCACCAGTCCTGAGATAAGAAACAGGCTACAGGCTTTTTGGTGATCACCAGTCTTGTCCCAGATGATTTAAAGTAAATGACCACAAAATCAACAAAAAGAGATGATAGGAAGAACACTCCACACCAATAAAATTTTCAGACATTTCCAAACACACATAACAGGCTGTAAATAACCCTCTCCATTAAATGGCATCACATACACATCACCTTCTTAAAGCAATACTACAGAATTCAGTTAATCTTTAAATTGCTTCACTATAAAAACTAATATTATTTGCACATATTTCTAAATTATACAGTGTGTTTGGAAATGTCTGAAGAAGTTCATTTACTTGGAGTGAATGAAAGAGCGAACAATACATTTCTTTGGCTGAGATTGGTGTGGAACGTTCTTCATATCATCCTTTTTGCTCTTGTCCCAGATGACGCAGTGGTCTGTAGGCTTGTTATAGCCTTTTTCTGGTAGATGTCTTGAATAGCAACCAGATCAGTCAGGAAGGTCCAACACAGATAGTCACTGCCCAAACAGAAACAGCCAGGAATCAATGTACTCTGCTCCTTCTCTCAGTAGGAGCAAAATATAAGCACAGGTTCCAGGCTGTCATATATGAAGCAATCTCCAGGAAGTAATGGCCCTATGATCCTTCTCTCACCAGGAGTAAAATCGAAGCACTAAACCCAAGATTTCTATGGCATGGCAGAATGTGGGCTCTCAAATAATTGGTGGTGATGGACTAGATGCTGCAGATTTTAAAGGTAAGATGGAAAAATGGATTAATACCTTAAGAGTTGCAGTGTGCATTAAGTAGTTAGAGATGAAAGAGGGTTAACTTAAGCTTTAGCACTCTCAAGTGAAGAGCCACTAATTTTAAAAGAGCAAGATAGATTGGAAGGGGGTGGGCACTTTGTATTCTGGCTGTATGGAATACAGTGGGATGGCCAATAAATTTAAATAGCTGAAAGAGAGTTACTTCAGAAAATGATAATTTTGTGCTTAGTCACAATAGCCAATGAAGGAGGAGAGGGAATGAGATATGTGGGCAAATTAACATAAGGGACAGGCAACTAGAAAGCAGTTGATTTTAAAAACACGACAGTGCCAGTATGGGAGAAAATTTAATTTGTGTGTGATTCAGAAGAAACACAGCTGTGGTCTATTTCCTAGTTTAAATATACTATTAAAAGCAGAATACAAATAAAACACATTGTAACAAAATTGCGCCAGAATGTACAAAACGTAAGAAGACAATGAAGCAATACACAATATAAAAAGCAAAAACAAACTAATCATTCCCTCTCAGCAGTCTATGGCAGAGTCTAAGTGAGCGATTCCAGTAAAGTCTTGAAGTGTTTTGTTTCACCCCTAAAAAAGAGAAGGTTTTGTTCCCATCTCCACCCTCATTTCAAAGGTAATTAACCTTAACGTGACCTGTTCTAGTTTGTCTGTGACCAGACAGAAGAGAAGCAAATTTATCCCAGCAGTCAGGGAATGTCGAAGGGCAGATGTGAGATTCAAGCTGCTGTATACAGCTGTCTACAAAGTGTTTTTCCTGGACGGTCAAATTCATTTTTGAAACAGAACAGACTAAGGAAGAAATAAAAAAAGTGAATCAGCAAGTAGAAGAGGACATTGCTTCTCATTCTTCTGACATTAAGGCTCATAGAGAGACTTTGCCAGTGAAAACGTTTCCAATATACCAAAGAAAAATGCTTGAGAAACAGAAAAAAAAAGCACAGGAGTTGACTAGAAAAATCATAAGTACCTTGGACTTGAGCAAGAGTCTGGTATTGTGAGATGGAGATGAAAAGGAAGAACACCAGGAACTCTGAAATTAGCAAATAAATGGAAGACTATAAAGAATTTTATCACATTTGTGAGATACAGTTTTGCAAGGAAAAGTTGCAGGAAAAACTCTGCAATTTTGTTGGCTTTGTTAAACTTGTGGGTTGACCATAAAGAGTATACTCCATTTTATATCATAAAGAACACTAAAAGGGGAGACTAACTGTAAGTAAAATTATTTTTGTTTTTATTGGTATTTGTGTAAAACAAAATCCAAAGAAAACCAAGTCAGTCCAAAAGGAAACCACAAAGCAGTGTTTTAATAACTGTTGGCATTATTTTGGTTACTGGCACTGGTGGAATTATTTTGGTTACTGGCACTGGTGGAATTATGTTGGGGATTTGTGTAAAACAGTTCATGGCAGTAAAACAGTTTTGTGTAGTATGTAGTCAGGGATATTTTAAATGTGGGGGTCGGATCTTTTCAGTGACTGTTGCATGTATGTGTTAAAAACATTAAAGTAAACAAGTATTTTTTTAGCTGTAAGAAATATAAGTTTTACAGTATAACAAAAGAAAAAAAGGTGGACAAAAGCAAGCTTAATATTATTGTGATGTGAACTTGTGCTGCTGGTGTGAGACGTGTAAAAGTACACTGACTATATTATATGCAGAATTAAGATACCTTCCTTCTTTATTTTACAAAGTTGACTGTCTAGATTACCGTCTTTGGCTTAAGCTGTAAACGGGTGTTTTTGTAGGCATATAGGCTTTAAAAATAAGACAAATGTGAAAGCCATGACAATGCTAAGCTTCTTACAGTTGCAAAGTTAGTAGCTTGTTTGTTTTCAAGTGGCAAATGTTTAATGGAGGACTCATTGCTGAGTTCATTTCCATGGAGACAAACTGTTTGCAGGTGCAAACAGTTAATCTTTAGAATTCTGAGTGCTCTTTGCTGAGGTTGTTGTTGTTGTTCTTTTGGCTTTTCCCGGGAAGGGTTTGCCACAGCGGAACTCCGGTTCACTAATGATTGTCAGTAGATTTTTACGAAACGCCGAGGTGACAGCTCGACTCCCAACTTTCAACAAAGGCACGCCCATTTACGCACGCATGTCTTTCAAATGCTACCCAACCACGGGGAGGACATGCAGACTCCACACAGAAGGCACTCCCAAGCCAAACCGAGAATCGAACGGGAGAACCTCTTGCTGTGAGGTAACAACGCTACCGCCGTAAATGCAAAATTCAAAAGTACAATGGCAAGCAGTTCAGTGATAAAATTAAGTTTGAAATCATGGTAAGTGAAAGAGATGTAACAACCTCCCTAGAAGCCTTAATACTTTAATGCAGTTAATAGAACAGTGTACAGTCTAGTTTTATTTAAAGATATCCAGTGGACTTTTTCTTAGAGCTAAAAGTTAACGTTTTCTGAAAGTATACAAGCTGTTTTTCTTTTCTTATTTGGGAGGGGGAGAGAGATAAGAAAAGAACAGCCAGCATTAATTGTAAATGGGAGCACAGGCTGTAGCATGTACTTTAACACGGGTAACCTTAATTTTAGATTAGATAATGCATGTAGGTGCAACCATTAATTGGGGGCAGTTGTTCCCTTCTGTACGGTTAAACATCATGTTTTGAAGATGTACATAGTTTTGTGTGTCTGTTCCAAGTTAATATGGGATGGAGGTGTTTTGTATTTAGTTTTTTAAATGAGTGTTTTCATTAAAACCAAAAAGTCTTGAAAATGTGACATAGGTTCAAATGGAGGTGAGAAGAAACAACTATATAAAAGGTCAGCCTGCCAAACAGTAGTGTATCGACGTAACACAAAAGCTGGAAGTAACTGTCATATATAATAGGTAGGAACAGTAGCAGATAGCAATGCTTCAGGAGACACATTTGGAAATAAATGAGCATGTGAATTTGACAAGGAAAGGATTTCAGAATGGATATTCAGTAAAATATCAGGTACAGAGAAAAAGGGGAGTAATTATACTAATTGCTACAGAGGCTCAAATAGTGATAGATGAGGGAAAAAAGACAAAAAATGGTAGATTTGTGGTAGTAAGGGTCTGTTGGCATGGGGGAGGATTACAATGGCATGTATTATATTCCACTGAAAACTACTATTGCAGTTCTTAAGAAAAAATTGGAAGAAATAATCAGCTTTCAGCAGAGAATATTATTTATAGCTGGGGGCTGTAATTTTATTTGCAATATTGAGGATGTATCAGGGGAAACCTAGAAGGGACGGTATAATAAAAGAAGGTAGGTTTCTAAAGAAATTTGTGAAAATATTTGGTATGGAGATATACAGAGCTGAGTATATTTTTCTGGCACTTTATAGAGTTATGTACTGGTAATTGTTGTTTGACTAATTTTATATCATTGCTGGCTGACTTCAGAGTTGTGCACTGTTATTTTTGCTTCACTGTATAGTTTTTCAGATCTCTGCTGAAGGTGTTGGTTTTCCCATACCCACCCTTCCTATTCCTGTCTTGTTGTTTAAATTTGGAGGCTTTTGCAGTTGCCCGCCCCCACTGTAGATTTGATCTGGGACACTCCCCCCAGTCCCATCTCTTTACCTCATTCTACCTAATAGACTCCTTCTGCACTTGTTTTTAGTAAATTTTAATTGCATTTTTTAAACAGTTTGGTCTAACATTGCTACATACTGAAGTGTGCTAGCTTGCACTGCATTTGAATTGTTTTTACTGCTGTTTTAGCTACCTTTCTGTATATGTGTGTATATATATATATATATATATATATATATATATATATATATATATATATATATATATAAAACGGTCCTGTAACTAGTGCAATCCAGATTCAGATTTGCTGTATCCAGGACTGTATGTAAGCTTCTGAGCCCCCCCAAGCTTTCTGTGTTGGAGGGAAGCCTTCTAGCGTATCAGTGGGAGTGGTAACCACTAGGTAACCTATCTACCACATAAGGAGTGGTTCTGACCCAGAAATTGTAGTTATTGGCCGTTTGGACAGTTTTTCCATCTCTCTCAACTTTCTGATTTAAAAGCCCGCATTTGCACTTGTTTCCCCCCTTTCCTGTAACTAGTTTAGTCCAGATACAGATTCTTAGTTTTAGCACTTGAATTTGCTTATTCGTGATCAGCACTTGTTCAGAACTTGTAAGCACTAAATAACCTACTAATTACTACAGCACTCAACCTTCCTCATTACCTAGAGTAAAACAGTTTTGGTACTTACTTTCCTCACTTGCTTAGAGAAAAACAGCTCTTGTACTCACTTTCCTCACTTATCTAGAGGAAAATAGTTTTTATTCAGGCATGTCCAAGGGTCAGCTCTCAGTGTTCTTTCCTGTCTATCTGATGAATCTGGGAATCTTGGGGCAATATAGAAATTGCCTCATGTACGCAGACAACCCTCTCCTCCTACCACCCAACACTACAACCTGTGAGAGATGCACTTATCTAGCCAAACTGGAGGTAAAGCTGTCTCCAATCAAGACTGAACTTGACAGTCAAGAGGAGAAGGTAAACACTTGCACCACACCACACTCATCACATAGTCTCACTAAATCTACACCACCAAAATCCACACATAGAAACACAAAAACATTTGCGGAGGCTCTCAATAATAATCTGCTCAAGTAACAGAGACCTCCAAAGCAGAAATGCAAGCAACCTCCACCACCCAACACAACCCAAATGACACATAGCCCGCAGACTCAGTGTGACACTCAATCACAGCCAATAAGGCAAAACAACGTACCCAACACACTAGTCATAGGTGACTCTATAGTCAGGCACACTGATGTCCCACTCACCAGGCTAAACAAGGAGAAGGTTACTGTCAGCTGCCTGTCGGGTGCCATGATCTGCCACATAACCCATGCACTCAGGTCACTCCACAAGTACAAATATGACTCTGTCATTGTCCATGTTGGTGTGAACGACCTGAGAAGTACCTCCCTGGACTACATGAAAAGAGACATGGAAGAGCTCTCCGATCTTGTAGCCCAGGTAGCTATGACCCTAGCCCTGAGTAGCATCCTGCTATCACCCAAAATGATGCTGCAGTACAAGGACAAAATGATTGACTTCAACAATTGGCTAAGCTTCTGGTGTCATTCTAAAGGGATCCAGTATCTGCCTGGGATGACATAGTCGACAGACCACGATGCTTTGCCAGAGATGGCCTGCACCTGTCACCCCTGGGATTCCGGATACTGGCTAAGGTTCTTTCCACCCCTATAGTGCCTTTTTTAGGCAAGGTTCAAATGACAAATTCACCACCATGACAGGAACAGGCAAGCAAAAACTGAGGGTGATGCTACTCAATGCTAGAAGTCTAAATCTCAAAATGCACTCACTCGAGGCACTCCTTAAAATGGAGAACATCAATATCTGTGCAGTGACTGAGACCTGGTTCAAGGCTCTAGAGAGCACCCCTGCACTACCAGGCTATAACTCATACCACAGTTTTCGGCCATGTAACCTGGACCAGAACACCAAAGGCAGATGTGTGTCCTTATTCATTAAGGATATCCACACCTCCAGGCTAGTTGCTCAGCAAAATGCAGCCGAGGTTATTCAAGTGCAACTAACTCTGGGCAAAACTGCAATCCAAATTGTAGCTTGCTACAGATCACCCACCATGCCCCAAGATTCCCACTCCTCTTTTCTTGATGTACTGGAAAATATTAGGGTTCAACCAAACACCCTAATAATGGGTGATTTCAACTACCCCACCATTAACTGGGAAAAGTACTCATGTACCAACTCCTTCGCTGAATGCTTTCTGGAATTGATAAACTCCAATGCCCTGGATCAGCTTATCCACACTCCCACCAGGGGCAACAATATCTTAGATCTAGTCATTACAAACATGAGTGACCGTTGTTCCACACCTAAAGTCAACACCTCATTGGCCCAATCCGACCATAAGCTAATTACCCTAGATATCCACATCCTGCCCCCACCCCCCCATTAAGGAAACCATGGTAAAAAATTTCTCCAAAGCCAACTTCATGCTTCTTAAGACAGAAGTGGTGAACTTAATGACACCCATGCAGATGGACAATACAGTTACGACTACTGAATCCTACACAATTGCACTTTATAAGCACTTACATGAGTGCATGGATCATGCTATCCCATACAGAACCAAGATGCTATCCTCCAAAAAAAGGAAGCCAATCTGGGATCCCCTGCCATAAACAAACTGTACAACAGAAGGAAGAAACTGTTGCAAAAGAGAGTAAAATCCCATGAGTGGAGGAGCTCCCTTGTCAGCCTCAGTAAGAAGCTGCGATCCCTGATAAAATCCTCCAAAGCTAGTTACGAAAACAAAATCACCACTGATTCTAAAGACAACCACAAAGCATTCTATAGCTATATCAAGAATCTCAATGGCAACACTCTGATCTGCTCTTAGTTACAGCACAATGGCACTAAATATACAGACGCAACTGATATTGCCAACATCCTGGCAGATAGGTTCAGTGCTAACTTTACCCCCCTCTCAGCCCCTAAAGAGCCCATCTCTGTACCGGAAGAATGCAAAGTTCCTGTAATCACGGCTGCACAAGTAAAAACCACACTCTCCAAAGCCAAGAACACAGCATCCATGGGACCAGACAACATCCCAGGCTGCGTTCTACATGAACTACAGAACGAATTGGCACCCCACCTAAGTACCATGTTCAGTCATAGCCTCACCTCAGACTTTGTGCCTGCTGAATGGCGCACAGTGACGGTTATCCCACTCCACAAGGGGGGAGTCACCAAGGACCCCAGGAACTACCGCCCCATTAGCCTGACGAGCCTGGTCTGCAAGGCCATGGAATGTATCATCATGGAACTTATAAACAAAGACATTGGTAATCTCCAAACTCTGGATCCCACCCAGTTCAGGTTTGTAAAAGGCAGATCATGTCTCCTAAACCTGACAGACTTCTTTGAAGCAGTCACCAAAGCCGTAGACAAGGGTAAGGTGGTTCACACAGCCTATCTAGATCTTGCCAAGGCTTTCGACGCCATCCCCCACTCTGGAATTATAGATAAACTCACTAAACTAGGTATAAATCCCTATGTCACAAGATGGGTTGCCAACTGGCTCACTGACAGAACCCACACTGTGAAAGTAGCAGACTCCAAATCTGACTTCAGACCAGTGACATGTGGAGTACCACATGGTTCAGTCCTGGGTCCTCTCCTGTTTGGTATCTACTTCTCTGAAGTACAGGCTAACACAGAAGGTCTTTGGCTAATGAAGTTCGCAGATGACTGCAAACTAGGAGCCATAATCAAAACTCCTAATGATGTGGATATCCTACAAAAGGGCCTCACTGAGACAGATGCCTGGTGTCAAAGCCATGGCCTCAAGCTCAATGCAAAAAAAGTGCCTTGTCATCCCCTTTGGTAAAAACTCTGTACCCAAGAACTACAACAAAAGTGTGATAAGAGACCTTGGGACACAGGTGGACAGTAGTCTCTCCTTTGATAATCACATCACCACAGTAGTCAGGAAATCCTTCTACATGGCACACCTCATCACAAAAGGTTTCTCATCCAGAAAAAAAGAGGTCATTGTTCCCCTCTACACATCACTCATTAGACCCATTATAGAGTACAACACCCCTTTTGGTATGTACCTCACAAGACATCTACAACAAATGGAAAGGCCGCAGAAATACCTCACAAAGAGGATTACCAGCCTCAAACAGATGCCCTACGCAGACCGTCTCAAAAAACTCCAGCTTTACTCCATCGCATATCGCCTACTCAGAGGTGATCTCTGCCTAACATACAAAGCTATGTCAAACCCAGAGCTGTTGGACATGCTCCACTTAAAGAAATCCCAATCCCTCCGAGTTACACACTCTAGGGACCTAAACCTTGTCACCACAATAAACAGAACATGCTGGAGGGATAGATTCCTGTCCCAGAGACTTTCCATACTCTGGAATAAACTACCTATCTATATCAAACAAAGCTCCTCATTAGCACTCTTCAAGAAAAATTTTGATGACTGGATGGGAAATAGGAAATTCACCCCGGGGATCACCTCTGTGGCTCTGCTCGACAGTGGCACAGGAAAATTATTTTCTTGGGTGGCAAAAGCCAGGGTACCTTTTTGGCTGGGCTTGTATAGGCCCCAGGGCCAATAGCCTAGTACTTACCTATGAACCTATGAAAAATATGAATTCAGTACTTGGAACTCGGACAGAATTTACACATTATTCCCCAAGGTACAATAACTGAAATAGACTAGATATAAATAATATTTCACAGGAACATGTGCATTTAATTGAAAGTTTTGACACACATCCAATAAGTATTTCTGATCATGCACCAAAAAAACTAAGATAAAAATGCAGGGTAATGAAGTAAAAATAAGACACTAGCGCTTTCCTGCCTATCTGTTAAAAGAGAGGCATTTAAGGAATGGGTTGTGGAATTCTTTTGAGATTCATTAGGAAAGATGGAAATATCTTCATAAGTTATAGCAGCACCTGGGATAACATGAAATTGGAGTTTAAAAATAGGGTTGAAATAAAAGAGAAAGAGATGGTTAAGAGGTAATACAAATTACTTAGAGGGGCTGACAAAGGTTAGCATATTGCAGAATAAGGAGTGTCACAGAACAAGAGGAGGAGCAAATGCAGTGTGCTAAAGAAAAAATAAGGGACTATCTGAATGATGAGCATTAGTTTAGAATTATTGCAGTTAAGCAACTATTTTTGATAACTCTTGAGCACAAAAACTTTTAGCACAGCGACTTATGGGACAGAACGTTGAAAGGTTGCCACCAAATGTTAGGAACCTACATAGAAGTTTGAGATATTCTGAACATTTTATGGAAATTTGTATAAAGCAGAGAAATATTGAAGTAAAGAAGGAGTACAAATGGAAATATTTATGGAAGACTTAATTATGCCAAGGTTAGAGTTGGATGGTGCTCAAAAACTAAGCGTTAAGGTAGGAGACGATGAGATTAAAACAATGATGTATAATCAATCTTCAAGAAAGTCTTGAGGAGCAGATTGTATCACTGTGAAGTTTGGAAGTTAGGAGGGAAGAAAGTGATAAGGATCTGGAAGATTTTGTTTAACAGTATTTTAAAAGGAGGGGAAGCATCAACGTCTTGGAAAAAAGGTGTGGTGGCCATGTAACCAAAATATGGCAAAGAACCGTCAGACCTAGCTTCATATAGACCCATTTCTGTTGTAAACCACAATTATAAAGTAATTAGCTAAACAAATGGTAAAGGTGTTACCAAAATTGATAGATATGGATTAGTGTGGTTTTGTGAAGGGAAGGCAAACAAACATTGATAGAGCAATGATGATCCAGAGGGAAGCGAAATGTAAAAAAATACCTCTGTTGTTGGTGGGTCTTGATGCACAGAAAGCATTTTTACAAGAGTAAGCTGGAATTTTATGAATAGAGCATTGGAAGAAAAATAAAATTAATACTGAAAACAGCCATAACATCTAGGAGCAATTCGCTCTTTCTCTTCTAATGTTTTGGGATGATTGACTGGTACGAAAAAGTATTGGATCAGTTTGACAGGAAAACAAGAAGAATGCTTCATGCTTATCAAATGATATATAAAAGTCAGTGTATGACAAGATTATATATCCCTCGTTCTGAAGGAGGTACGGGCCTCCTCGAAATTGATTACACGTATAAATCTACAATCATAGTACTGCACACATATCTGCTAACCTCATCAGATCCAAACATAGTGAGCGTTTTAAAACACGAGGAGTATAAATCTAAGATTAGCAACAACACTGTCAGTAGGAAGATAAAGAATCCAGAACCGGCCATAGTAAAAAAGTTTAATAAAAAAGCACACAGAACACTCTGGAGCCTCGGCACACAGCCTTCCAGGAATAATACAAACACTAAACCTCTTATATAATCCATTAATCAACACTAATTAATTAACAATTGCTTCCAATTAATTTCCAAATTTAAACATACAGGCAACAAAGTATCAAACTTTAAAATATAGATAGATTCTTTATGAAATAGTTTCTCTTTAACACTATATATTTCACCAAGTTGTGCAAGTATTTGTTCCAGAACACAACCCTGAAGTAAAGAAAAATCACTGTTGTGTCTTTCCTTAAAATGCATAGCAGTATTACTTTCAGTTTTATTCTTTTTTATATCCCTGACATGTTCTTGCACTCTGGTTCTAAATTTCCTTTTACTTTCCCCGATATAATACAAATTACATATATAATGCCCTCACTGTCAGAAGAGAATCTACTAGAAGGGGAAAAATGAACACCATTTATTTTACCAAAACTAGGGACAACATTAGAGCATATACTACATTCTCCACAAGGAAAAGTGCCCATTACAGAAGGATTTAAATAAATCCTGTCATCAGGAGAACTAAAAAGACTGGAAGTTAAAAAGGTATACAAGAGGGTCTGTGTTTGAGTGTTTGTATTACTCCTGGAAGGCTGTGTGCTGAGACGCCAGAGTGATTTGTGTGCTTTTTTATTAAACTTTTTTACTGTGGCTGGTTGTGGATTCTTTGTAAATCTGAGATGACTGCCCTGCTTAGTTTAGCAGAAGCATATCAGTGTCAAGTAGGAATCAAAACCAAACCAGAAGTAGACAAAAATCAGGCAACGACTGAAAAGGGAAACAAAAGAATATAAGGAGAAGGATCAGATGACAAGGCAAGAAATGTGGAAAATGCATAAATATAGTTCCAAGTACAGAAAACTCCTGGAACAACCTCATGTTGGTCAGGATCTGAAGCAGGAATGGTTAAGAAGAGGTGAATTTAAACCAAAAGATGAAAGGTTAATATTAGCGGCCCAGGATAGTGGACTATGTAGAAATTTGTTTACAAAGTCATTTGAACATGTTGGAGAAATTGACAAATACAGGTTCAGTAAAACAGAACTGGAAACAGTTACACATCTTGTGTGGGTGTGATACATTAATGTCAGTTGGCCAGTGCACTAAAAAGCATAATAATGTGGCAGGACTGCTGTATTGGGGATTGTGCAAACATTGCAATATTGAAGTCGATGAGAAACATTGGAAACATGAGCCACAAAGCATTATAGAAAATGATGAAGTTTATATCTCATGGGATCACCCATCACCAACAGTTCAAAAATAATGTGAGAAAACCAAATATAGTAGTCCATGCAAAGAAGACAAAAGTAGCATTGATCACTGAAATTACTACATCCAGTGATTATACTGTCTTACGGGTCTATATTATAACATCGAAGTTTTAAAACTTCGAATGTTATAATATCGAACCCTTTAGAGTGAAAGCTGACAATAGTGAAGCCTCGGAACATCAAAATTTTACCTAGGGTAAGATTCCGGTGGTCCGTTCCGAGGCTTCGCTATTTACAGCAATGTGGTGCGATAGCTACAGACCTGGTTTAAGGACATGAGCGAATGGAGGTTACAGACTGGGTTCAGGTAAGTGTGGTGCAATGGTTACGGACTGGGTTAAGGTAAGTGAGCGAATGGACTGGGGTAAGGTGAGTGTGCGGCAGTTAGGGACTTTAGGGTTAGGGCGCGGGTGAGGTGAGTGTGCGATAGTGACAGACTTTAGGGTTAGGGGCAAGTTAAGTGAGTTAGGGTTAGGGCGCGGGTGAGGTGAGTGTGCGATAGTGACAGACTGTAGGGTTAGGGGCGGGTTAAGTGAGTTAGGGTTAGGGCGCGGGTGAGGTGAGTGTGTGAGAGTTACAGACCTTAGGGTTAGGGTTTGGGTTAAGGTAAGTGGATAGTTAGTATTGTATGCACAGCTTAGTGTAGGGTTAGATGTAGGATTTTAAGTGTATGTTTGTGGATTGCAGTTGTTTTGGTGTGCTTGTGTTGTGTGTGTGTATGTTTCTTGTAACAGCAAATTTTTTCCCCGGGAAAAAATTCGCTGTTCTGAGTGTTCGATGTTATGATTGTTAGACTGAAATGGGTCGATATTATAACATTCGAAATTTTGAGCATTCAGTGTTATAATATAGACCCTGTCTTACATACAGAGAGACACAAAGTCATAAAATAGCAGGATTTGCAGGCAGAAACAAGGGCAATCTGGAAGAAGGATACCCAGAGAGTTCCAATAGTAGTAGGAGCAATGGGTCTCATAAAAAAGGAATTTGCAGTCTTATTTAGATATGCTACCGATACGTGTAACTCTGTATGAATTGCAGGAGGAGTCTGTTCTGGGCACATTGTGGGTGCTGCAAAGAGCACTTTCAGCTAATATCAAAGATTGAATCCTCCATCCTTCCTTCTATAACCATAATAAGAACACTATCTCTCACGTTAAGACATCACTCAATTTCCCTTCACTGTTTCTATTCATGTAATGTCTAATATCTTTTAAATATTTTGTTAGATTTGTCTCAGGTCTCATTTATTGTAAACTAATCTATGTAACAACTAATATGACTGAGTAATTCGTGATGTATTTTCTCTAACTCATGTTATTGTTTTTCATTGCATTCTACTATGAAACACATGTTCAGGGTTTTTCTCATTACAACGTTTTTTTACTCTTATGTTTTGTAATATAACATGATATTTTGTAATTTAAAATATCTGTACCTGATTGTGGAGCTTTTCTCCCTGGGCCTCCCTTGAAAATGGGCACTTTTTGGCCCAGTCGGACTTTCCCAGTACACAAATATCTAATTAATTAATAAAAGTACTTTGGTTTTCATGGAGTGAAAAACGGTTCCATAAATGTGGTATTATCTGTGATACAAACCTGTCCCTCCAACATGTTGTATTTATTTTGCAAAACAGCTTGAGATCCTTTAAGCGGATGTGTATGAGACCATTGGACTTAAAAATGTTTAATAGATGTGACAGAAAAGGGTCTGCTGAAGCTCTGTACACAAGGCAGAGGTCACCTTTTCGTAGCCTGCATGATACTGAAATGATAGACAGGGCTTTGAGACTGTCTGCATAGTTTTTATGATTTAGGCCCTTGATTTTTTTTTTAATGAGAAATTTAGTGGTCATTCCAGTTTGGATCGGTACATACCGACTGGGGCATTATATTCAATTACTGACCTTTTAAGTGCCATGTACAGTGGAATAATTGCATTCCTGGATTTAGATGCAACACCTTAAGATACAAGCTGTGCAATGAAAAAGGACTTACATACAACAGTGGATGCATGGGGATCAAAGGACAGTTCATTGTTGACATAGGTTCCAAAATCGCTAACAACAGGATTAAAGGACAGTTCATTGTTGACATAGGTTCCAAAATCGCTAACAACAGGATTAAAGGACAGTTCATTGTTGACATAGGTTCCAAAATCGCTAACAACAGGATTAAAGGACAGTTCATTGTTGACATAGGTTCCAAAATCGCTAACAACAGGATTAAAGGACAGTTCATTGTTGACATAGGTTCCAAAATCGCTAACAACAGGATTAAAGGACAGTTCATTGTTGACATAGGTTCCAAAATCGCTAACAACAGGATTAAAGGACAGTTCATTGTTGACATAGGTTCCAAAATCGCTAACAACAGGATTAAAGGACAGTTCATTGTTGACATAGGTTCCAAAATCGCTAACAACAGGATCAAAGGACAGTTCATTGTTGACATAGGTTCCAAAATCGCTAACAACAGGATTCATTTTCAGTGGTGTGTTGCCACTGTGGTAGTTACAGGGGGAATCATGCTTGCCAAAGGATACAATTGTACACTTCTTGGTATTTAGTTTTAGTCCATGGTTTTGACACCAGCTGTTTGTTTGGGACAGGCCCCCCTTGGAGGATTTTGGTGTCCTGTGGGGAGTTTATGATGGCACCACGTTTGTAGTTATCTGCAAACTTGATTAGCCACAAACCCTTAGCATTAGCTTTGATGTCCAAGAAGGAAATGCTAAAAAGGAGCAGTCGAAGGGTACAGTGCTAGTGACAGGTCTTTTGGAGGTGTATGGTTTCCCAATCTAACTTCCTGGGTTCTATTAGTGGGCCAACGTGCTACCCAATGAGCTATATAGGGACTGACATTTAGCTGGGAGAGGTTATCTCTGATATCTGAGTGTGGGATGATGTTAAACTCCTTTGTGAGGTCTAGATATGTGGTGTGCATGGTTTTGCCGTCCTCCATTGTGGAATCCGAATTGGGTTCGGGCAAGAGTCTATAGGTTACCAATAGCCTTATTTATTACTTCCATAATGATCCTTTTCATAGCCTTATAAATGAAACTAATCAGGCTTATGGGTCTGTAATTACCTAGGTCTGTAGAAACCCCACCTTTGTGCAAGGGAATGACTGTTGCTGTCCTCCATTCATCCAGCGCAATGCTTGTTCTGAGGCTGATATTGAATAGTTTCTGTAGGAGATCAGATGAGTCATGTTTCAGGGAGACCAGTAGGCAGCCTGGTATATTAAATGGCCCCATAGACATAGCGTACTTGGCCCTACATAGTGCCTTGAGAACTTGTGATTGGGAGATTTTATGTGAGGGTTGTATGTGTGGGTATGTGATCTGAGAATGTTAGATGCAATTTGGGGGGGTTGGATGAAGTTTGAGCTAAATTTATCCTCTAGTAGACTGGCTATCCTCTGGGTTTGAGTATGTGTTATAATTTGCTATTAGTTGTGCATAGTGCTGGGTAATGTTTTTAAACATTTTTAACATAATTAAAGAAGGCTTTGTAGTTAACCTTCACTTGGGTGCCTATTTTTACCTCACATCTGCCTTTGGTTGATTTGATCAACGTTCACAGATCCTTGTTTAATTAACCAAGAGTATTTTTGGCATCTTGAGAGTTAGATTTATTTTTTTGAAAAATATTTTTTCTTTTATTGTAGCGTCTGTTTATGTTTGGGTTCTACCTTAGGGATTTATAGTTTTTTCCATGTGTTTTCATCAGCCTGTTGGGGAAGTCCTAACCTTATCCCCTAT
This sequence comes from Protopterus annectens, assembly GCF_019279795.1. Lineage (NCBI taxonomy): Eukaryota > Metazoa > Chordata > Ceratodontiformes > Protopteridae > Protopterus > Protopterus annectens. The sequence goes on from NC_056748.1 coordinate 39,476,000, forward strand.
TATCCCCATGTGTCTTTTTTTAATTATTGATAAAGTGATCGTTGAAGCTGTCACTGGGTAACCCAGTAAATATTTTAGCATTCTGGGGTGAATCCATCCAGCTGCACATCTCTGCACATTTAAATATTAAGACACAACAGGGTGTGTTAGTAAGGAATCTGCTTATGCTGTGTATAATATTCTTCTGAGGATACGGTCAAGTGATTTAGCTAGATTCAGAACAGAATACTAAAGACCATGGTGTGTGTGTGTGTGTGTGTGTGTGTGTGTGTGTGTATATAAATATATATCTATCTATATATATATATATATATATATATATATATATATATATATATATTTTTTTTTTTTTTTCACGGTTGAACAGTTTATTTATTTATGCATTTTATTTTTTTAAACAAGAAACATCTCTATTAAATTATCACATATGACATAGGCAATCTTACATTCATATAAATGAAAACAAACCATCCTGACACAATTCCAGTTGCAAACATTATACATTGCAAACCATGCTGACACAGTTGTAGTTGCAAACATTATACATCACTTATAATATATCCAGACAATTTCAGTCAAACATTACACAGCTCATTCCAATCCTGCCTTCTTTTAAATCTTGTTCCTCCTCTGCATGTGTTATTCTCACAATTCCCATTTTTCCTATGTAATTTGCTCCTACCCTTTCTAAACATCCCAATTCCAGTTTTATCTGTTACTATATTTGCTACTTCTAATAAAGTTAGTTTAGACTTTGATTTCCATTGTATAGTAATTGCTTTTTTTGGCAGCCGTTATAATTAGACACAGCAAGGCCTTACTATGTCTAGGCAGTTCCGATTCTGTATCATAGCTCAAAAAAAATAATTTCCTTAGTTGCACCAATTTGCTCACCCAGTATCTTTGACAAAGTAGTCTGCAGGGAATCTAAAATCTGCCAACTCATTGCACTCCCAGAAAATATGTTCCCAGTTACCTCTTTCTTCCCCATCACACCTCCAATTTGCCGTCTACCTGAAGAAACATTCTTTGGAGTGTACTTGGGGTATAAAAGTACCTATGCAAAGACTTCCAAGCAAAGATACTAAATCTTGTAGACTTTGTTCCGTATTTGGGAGACATACATATTATTTCTTTGTGAATTGCTTATCCAGGCTCTCTTCCCAATCCTTTCTAACCTCCTCTGATTGATTCTTATAGTTGTCTTGCAATATTTTATATGCTGTACTAATTATTCCTTTTTTAATGGCAGTTTCTGATCTAGATTCTGCTAAAAACTCTACCAGTGCTGGTCTTTCCCCCCCATTTCTTTCTCTTTGCCTGTACTCTGATATCATTCTTTGATAGGGAAGACCATTTTTAACCTGCAGTCCAAATAAATTCTTGGCGTCTTCCCATTCTATTACCTTTCCCTCTCTCGTTATTTCATAGGAACATAGGAGTTTACTAGGCTATCGACTAGGAGGTCATTTCAAGCCTAGCCATTTCTACCCAATGTAATACCATAGATACGCTAGTCAGTACCCAGAAATGTATTTAGTAAAGACTCCCCATGTCCAGGAGGGTTGTGGGCACTGTCCCCATTAAAAATTTACAGTGCCTCATCCATTTGTCCAGGTTCCTTTTAAACAGTGTCATAGAGGTGCTCTGTTTCACATGAATTGGTAGCCTATTCCAAAGACATGGCAGTCACTTGGAGACAAATCTGTCCCTCCAGCATGTTGTATTTAAGTCGCAGGCCATATTTAGGTCCCCAGAATGGGCAGCTCTAGTCCCGATGATTTACGGATGTGCAGGAAGTTCATTAGGCTTGGACTGAGATTGCTTTGTAAGCCAGGCATAAGTCTCCCCTAAGAAGTCTATACAATGCAGAGTGCACTGACAGGGTCTTTAGTTGGTATGTGTAAGGCACGTGCTGGAGTCCCTTGATCTTCTTTGTTAGAAACCTTTAAGGTCTCTCCAATTGCTACAAGTGTTTTGTACGGTACATACCAAACAGGGCATTATACTCAATTATGAGCCTGACTAGTGATGACTATAGAAGGATTATGACCTCCTTTGCTCTAGAGGTGATGCCTTTACTAATCAAGTGTGCTGTGTAGAAAGCCTTCTTAGTAGAGTAGACACATGGTGGTCAAAGTTAAACGGCATAGCTACTTATGGTATTGTTGTTGATTTGATAATGTGAAGGGACATTGTTTTTGCCAAAGGGACTGATGATGCATTTCTTTGCATTCAGTTTGAGGCTATGATTAAGACACCTGTCATTGGTCTGTGTAAACCCCTCCAGAAGTATGCTGACATCATTTTGAGATTCAATAATTGCACCTAATTTGCAGTCAGTCGCGGTCAGTCACAGCCCCTTAGTTTTGGCCTGAACGTCTGAGAAGTATATACCAAAAAGTAGAGGGTCCGGCACTGGCCCTTGTGGCACCCCGCTGGTGACAGGTCTGGTTGATGTGGAGTCACTCACTTTTATAGTGTGTGTCTGGTTTATGAGCCAGTTGGTAACCCATTTTACAACAAAGGGGTTTACATTTAGTTTGCTAAGTTTATTGTTAATGCCTGAGTGTGGGATTGTGCTGAAAGCTTTTGCCAGGTTGAGGTATGCTGTGTGCACAGATTTGCCCACATCAGTGGCTCTGGTCACATTTTCAAAGAAGTTCACCATTTTTAACGGGCAAGATCTGCCTTTGACAAAGCCAGATTGGGTTGGATCTGAGGTTTGGAGGCCACCTGTGTCTTTATTTATGAGGTCCATAATGATGTATTCTATGGCCTTACAGATGAGGCTGGTCAGACCTGTGGGTCTATAATTCCTGGGTCTGTTCCTAGACCACCTTTGAGGAAGTGAATAACTGTTGTTCTCCATTCCACAGGAAAAAAGCCTGTTGTTAGGTATGATTGAAAAGGGTACTCAATGGTGATGCTAGTTCATATTTTAGCCTGTTTAGAAGACAGCCTGGCATATGCCGTCTAGTCCCATGGAGGCTGTGTTTTTTGCATTGGACAAGGCTTTAATGACCTGCTCTTTAGATATGTAGTGGGGGGGGGGGGATTTGGGGCAAGGTTTGTGATAAGTTTGGATGGTATAAGGGAGTGAAATCTGCTAGCATGTTTGCTATCTCCGCGGGGTCAGTGTGTGTGTGATACCATTAGTTACAAGTTCATCACATACTTGGACCCTAACTTTTGAGCTACGTATGTAGCTGTAAAAGGCTTTATGGTTATCCTAGGCTGTGCTTGCTAAGTTTTTCTCAAATATGCCCTTAGCAGATTTGACGTTTTGTCTTATTTGCCGGTTGAGGCTGAGGAGGGTGCTTTTCCATTGTTGGGGCCTTGCCTTAGTTTTCTTGGACAGCAACGTTTTGCTTTTGTTGTAAAGTTTGTTGATGCTGGATGTCTACCATGGTGGCTTGTTTTTACTTGGGTATCTGGCCTTGATTCTTTCTGGAACAGTTGAGTCTATACACTTGTGCAAGTGATTGTACAGACCTTTAGTGTAAGCTTCGGTGTAGTTACCACTTCCAGCTGGGGGTGGGGCTTGGAATGCATTTATACCTTCCCCTAGGAGGGTATAGTTTGCCTTGGTGAAGTTTTTTAGTCTGACTTCGCCCTTTGTGAGTTCTGTTGTTAGTGTCAGCTCTAAGGTGTCTATTTTGTGGTAAGATTTAACTAATGAGGGTCCGACAGTTGCGGCAGTGCGTCTGTTTGACATGTTAGTGAGGACCAGATCTAGTATGTTTGTTGCTCTTGTCAGGGTATGAACTATTTTTCCAGGGCATTTGAGCTAATTGCTCCCAGTACCTTAGTTCCTTTGCCAGTTTTCTCCAATAACTTTCAACCCCCTCTTGGCTATTGTCTGTATCCCAAATTGTAGTCATCCCTATCAGCAGATTCTCCTTTCTCGACTCCCATGTTAACTTATTTGTTAGAATACTGTTTGCTACATTATGAATATAATATTCTTTATGAGTATTTCTATTCTCATTAAAGGTCTACATCCAAAATCCCAGTCTGTCCTTCTTACTTGAGCTTCCCCCTGTTTCATCAGTATTTCTTTCCACTTTGAATTATAATTTTCTGTTTGTGGTATGTATAGCAGCCTTAACTGTATTGCACTGAAATTCCCCTTCAAATCGGGTAATCCCAATCTGCCCTGTTGTATTGGAAGAATCATTTTATCCCACTTGACTTTTTTACCATCTTCCCCTCCCAGATAAAGTCCTTCAGCTGTTTATTAATTGCTATCCACAACTTCTCCTCTGGTTGATAAAAATATGCCTGACCTTTGTATAAGACTAAAGAGACTAAAAACATTTTAGCTGCTTGTATCTTACTATTGATATCCATATAATAGAGCTTCCATTTCCCCAGTTTTTGTATTCTCTTTTGTTTAGTCTGTTCCTACATATCATTAGCTGCCACACTGGAAACATTTTTAATCCCTACTCCAAAATACTTCATTTATCAAGTCCCCATAATTATGGATATTGCTGAACCAGTTTGTGTGTGCACATAATTTATCACTATTCTTTTAGTTTCATTAATTTTGTATCCCAAAAAGATTTGAAACTGTCTCAACATGTTCTACAACACTGTAATGTCCCTTTCTGGTTTTGTCAGGTTTGGAATAAACTGGCTCTATTTGCAGATGATATTTTCTTGACTACCATACCAATTATATCCTTTGATTCCTGAATCCCTTATTTTCTTTGCTTATGGTTCTAAATATAATGCAAATAACAAAGGGGAGAGGACACCCCTGCCTGATTCATCTACTCAAGCAGAAATTATCAAAGGGGACCCCACCACCTTTAATTTTCACCTCCAATCCCTCATATATCCTCCTAATCAACCTTAGAATTTTATCAAGGAATGCAAATTCCATTGTCCTAATCATAAAGTCCCAGCTTACTCTTTCACATGCTTTCTCTACATCAAGACCCACCAACAACAGTGGTATTTTTAAAATTACTGCTAAAATCCGTACTATTTGAGAAACTACAAAATTTATTGAAACGCTAAAGTACAAACGTTTTTCATCTAACACAATGGTTAGACTTCCTCAGAATAAAACACAAACAATGACAGTTAATTTTTAAAAAAAACTATATATATATATATATATATATATATATATATATATATATACTCCCTGCCAAATACTATTAGGGTACCGCAGGTTCTTAAAGGCACAAGTTCATAGTTAAAGATGACCATAATCTAAATGATCTAAAACCATGATAAATATGCAAAACTATATGATATCAAGTACCTTATACTAATCTAAATTCAGCAACAACTATCTTTAATCAAATAAGAACATAAAACATTGTAAAAATATTAATAAATATGGGTTAAAAGTTACTAAACAGTAAATCCCACATACATAAATCCTGATAGGACGTCGAATACTTAAAAAGAAATGTGCATAACTAGATAAAATGAAATAGCCTACATTCAAATATAAAAATCTAAAATAAGCTAACGCTGAAGAATTGTCATACAATAAGTTCTTCTTGTCTCCTTATTTTGTTAAAAATATTTGACTTTCACATAGAACACTAACTTTATGTGAACAGTTGTGCTTAAGAAATGAAATTAGATACATTACATTCTACAACCTTGTAGTTAAATTTATATTCTAAAGTTGTATAGAAACCACCTAACAATATATGTTGTTTTAACATTACCTATCCAAACTCCTAAGTTTTAATAAACACATTAAGGAGCATTTTTCATTTAAGCCTGGGTCAGAATAAGCATTGAGTTTTATTTGCCATAATAACTCCTTCTTTTCTAATATAAGGCCAAAAGGGCCTCCCCTCACATCTTGCTTGATTTGGTCAATTACCTTAAAATGAAACTTGTGATTAGGATAGGCAAGAACGTGCCTAGCCAAGGCATTATCTTCTTTTTGCAGGTTAATACTTCTGAGATGTTCGTATCTCTCAACCTGCGTTCTGTCTTACCTATGTAGAAAGATGGGCAACCTTGACAAACTGCCACATATGCAACTCCTTTTGAGTTGCAATTAATTTTCCTTTTTTGCTTAATTTAAAGCCATTAATCTCAATATTAATTCCTGATATCATGCAGTGGCAATAAGAACAATTACCACATTGCATCATCCCCTTATTACATACCCTAAAATGTGCGGGTTGTGGTTTATGTAACAATTCTTTGAAGCTCAAACCTCTTTTCCAAACTATCCTAGGTGTTGTTCCCAGTTTTGAAACAAGGGTATTATCTTTTAATAATGCCCAATTCTTCATTAAGATTTCTCTTATAGAACGATAATCAAGTGAAAATTTAAGAACACATGCTAAATAAAATTCTGTGTCTCTTGGTTGTTGTATCAACCCCTGTATTTCTATGCTGCACCATGAAGTAGAAGGACTATTCTGCCCTGTGGTGTTCTGCTTTAATATAGGTTTGAAGTGTCCACTACTTCTCTTAAATATCACTTCCTCTATTAATTCTTCTCTTATGGAAGTAGGATAAGCCGTATTCAAAAACATTTGTTTTAAGTTCAGACATTCTTCTTTGAAGTTGATGTCTGTAGTAATCATGCATGCAGCTCTTACCAACTGGCCCTTAATTATGGACTTTTTTTGGTGCATTGGATGTGCACTTGAAAAATAAAGGAATTTATTAGAATAAGTGGGCTTTCTGAAGACTTTCGCTTCATACACCCCCTGTTGGACATTTTTACTTAAATCTACATCCAAAAGTGAAATTGAGGATGTGCTAAACTTATGTGTCAATTGCAAAAAGTCAGTAGAATTATTAAGCGCATCAACTAAGTTAGCCGCTACAAGTTCATCGCCTTCAATGATTAATAATATATCATCAATAAATCTCACATAAAATTTGACAGTATGTTTTAGAGACTGGTTACCAAACACATATGTGTTCTCCCAATGTGGCATCACTAAATTGGCATAACTCGATCCACAAGGGGAGCCCATTGCTACTCATTTCTTTTGGATGTAAAATTGATTGTCAAATAATAAAAAATGATATGACAAAATCACATCCAATAACTCTTGCACTAAAGAGACTTCATCCTCTGGGGTCCCATTCTGTCTCATTCTAGCTGTAGCCCATTCTATGCCTTGCTGATGTGGGATGCTGGTATATAAATCCTTAACATCTATTGTCAAAAAATTATGCTCATTATAAAATGTGAGATTATTGACTTTTTCCAGGAAGACCCACAAATCTTTCACAATCCATTGATCCATTACTACATATTTTTTCATTATTTCGTCTACGAATTTGGCACAAGCATAAGTGGATGCCATCCACGATGGGTCTGAAAGGGGGATCATTGATGTTCTTATGTATTTTCGGTACCTCGAACATGCAGGGTGCCCTTGGTGACTCCACCATAAGATAATTAAATGTGAGTATATCTATTCTTGCTTCTATGAACAATTCGTTCAAGAAGCTTTTAATGAATTGATTAGATTTATTGTATTCATTAATAGATGCTACTTCATATGTATCTGATATCAAAATTTCCTTGATTTTCATTTCATAGTCTGGTGTGTCCATAATTACAAGCTCCCCTCCCTTGTCCGGGTTCATCACCCTTACATTAGCTGTCAACAACACATGAAGAATGTCTTTCTCATCCTTAGTTAGATTTGTATTCTGATCTCTTCTCACTTAATTTTCTAAGATCTACCTCACAGATCTTTTCAAATGTATATAATGTATTATGTAATGGTGGGTTGAAACAGCTTGTGACTCTTAATTGGTTTCCAGTCAAAGAATGTCCTCCTAAAAGTTGTTTTAAATTCAACTTTTTCACGAAAAGTGTTAAGTCACAAATAGTTTGTGCCAAATTCATACGACTAGTAGGAACAAAAGTCAAACCTTTTGAAAGAATATCAACTAAATCTTCTGCAACCTTAAATGATGAAAAGTTATAAACCTTAAAGTCTCCTTGTTTATTCTTTATAATACATGGTGGAGAAAAATGGTAGTTAGTTGATGTTATCTCCTGCAGTTGTAGTTTTTCTTCTTGTTCCATTGTTTCTTTTGATTGCATTTTGGAAAACCCTGCTGAAAATTGGATGTTGTAGCCTCTTGATCGTCTCTTACTTGATTGTTATTATTGATGGTATTGCGCTCTGTAATTCTTTCACTTCTCCTGATGTTGTCATTTTCCACCTTTCCGTTATCTGAAATATCAGGGGAATCATTTTGGTGAATCATAGCGCCATCTGCTTGATGCACTGCATTGACTTGATCTTTATCAACATATAAGTTCTTCGTCTGCCGATTTGACCACATTTGAGAAACTGGGGGTGGGGGATATGCTGACCCTGTGTTATATTGCTTTTGATCACTTTGAAGCTTTTTAATTTTGGTTTGCCTTATTTTTCCTAGATGTTGTTCTATGCTTTGAAAGCATCGGAGATATTCAAATTTGTATCTGAAGTCTAACCATTGTGTTAGACGAAAAACGTTTGTACTTTAGCGTTTCAATAAATTTTGCGGTTTCTCAAATAGTACGGATTTTAGCAGTAATTTTAAAAGTTTGTTTTCGTTTTCATCTGTAACAGTGGTATTTTTTTACATTCTGGTTCCCTCTGGATCATCAGTGTTCTGTTAATGTTGTCAGATGTTTGCCTCCCCTCTTCACATCCACATTGATCCATATCTATCAATTTTAGCATCATTGTTGCCATTCTTTTAGCCATTATCGACATAACCACGTTATAATCCTGGTTTAGTATGGAAATAGGCCTCTATGAAGCTGGATTTGAGTAGTCGTTACCATCTTTAGGTATTACAGGTACCACTCTTTTCTTCCAGGACAGAGGTACTTCTCCTCATCTTAAAATACTGTTAAACAAAACCTTCCAGATCTTTAGCAGTTTTCCCTCCTAGCTTCCACACATCCACAGAAATATCATCTATTCCTGGGGACTTTCCTGTAGATTGGTTATACATCACCATTTTTATCTCATCTCCTATCCTATTAGTCATTGAGCCTCATCTGCCTCTAACCTTGTCATATTCAATTCTTCCATGAACATTTCTATTTGTACCTTTTCTCGAGTTCCATATTTCTCTGTTTTATACAAACTTTCATAAACTTTCTGAAATATTTCTAATACCTCTACAGGTTCTCTTGTTATCTTCCTTGTTATAGGTCCCAAAGCTTGGTGACAACCCTTTCTACTTTCTGTTGCCTGAGTCCATTGCGTTAAATGTTTTTGTTCTCTGGTGTTATCAAAAAACAGTTGCTTCACAGCAATCTTTCTAAACTCGTGCATATTATCGAGGTCATTCCTTATTTTACGTTAAGTATTCTGCCATTTCTCCTCTTCTTGTTCTGTGAGATTTAGTGAAATCCATGATATTGATACTTAAAACAAATAAACTAAAATGTATATAATTCAGACTATCTTAGATTCAAAAATCTACTTATCTAATATCACAGAAACCTGAATGACATCATTTTTGCAGGACAGCTTAATTTCCACTGCATCTGCTAACTCACTCTAACCCACTGTCAATGTTTTTGAATATAATAATGTCACGATAGCTCTAACTTTTTGAGAAAAGGGCAACCATTCACAAACAACAATTAACCAACCTTGGAGGCACCATTACCTTAAGTAAAGACAAAGGGCTCATGCCAACACTTGAATAATTGCCTGTGTTAGTCCAATAAAAGGTATTACATCACATCTGTGTCCATTGCCTTTGTTTACACTTAGTGAATAGACAAATAGATGCTTTCAGCATTGATATTGTAGTTCTTTGTTTAAGAAAAATACTTGGCAATTTAAAACTTGATAAAGCTACAGCAGTATAACTGATGTAGCCAAGTGACAATTAAAAAAAAATAGATACATATATTTGTTAACTAGAAATGACTATTAGACAACAAGTGACCCTTCTCAGGGATGACCCGGCAAGAATGTCTAGTGAAATGATTTGCTCAGATCCTAGCAGTAGGCAAAAGTAGCCTATTAAAATAAAACCCAGGATGTCTGCAGAATCTCTATTTTAATAGATTATAGTATTCAACCTCTGCATGCAGTGAAATTGTTTATAAACTCCATTTTAATACTTAGTTTGCAGATGACATTTCTCAGTTGTGTTTGGCACCTTGCTTGACAGCGGGATGTACTTCGATATGTAAGGCTCTCAGCCTTCTCGTGGTATGGAGATTGTTTCTTTAAAATGTTTGGAATGCACTGTCATGAGAACATGCATGTGTTCTCAGATGGACTGCCAGCATAAGTAGGTTTGTGGCTACTTTCTGATCCTTCTTGTGGAGAGTCCAGCAGTGACATAATCCTCAGGCTCTCTCCAAGGAATGAAGTGCACAGGTTCTGCCCCCTCAGTCCTATTTCCTCCATCCCATCTTGCTGAATAAACTCGGGTCAGTGATGGTATAGTTGTGCACTGCTCTCAACCATCAGACAAGCTTTAGACACACTGTATAACCAGAGCTAGAGGTGTGCACTGCTTTCCACCACCATCAGACAAGCTTTAGACACACTGTATAACCATAGCTAGAGGTGTACACTGCTCTCTGCCACCATCAGACAAGCTTTAGACACACTGTATAACCATAGCTAGAGGTGTACACTGCTCTCTGCCACCATCAGACAAGCTTTAGACACACTGTATAACCATAGCTAGAGGTGTACACTGCTCTCTGCCACCATCAGACAAGTTTTAGACACATTGTATAACCATAGCTAGAGGTGTACACTGCTCTCTGCCACCATCAGACAAGCTTTAGGCACACTGTATAACCATAGCTAGAGATGTACACTGCTCTCTGCCACCATCAGACAAGCTTTAGACACACTGTATAACCAGAGCTAGAGGTGTGCACTGCTCTCCATCACCATCAGACAAGCTTTAGACACACTGTATAGTCAAAACTAGAAGTGGTCTTTTAGAATCTTCTCATTCTTAAGTGGCATTAACACTGACTTCCTGTTTCAGAGTGCATCCGGTTGCCATACAACATTTGCTGCTTTTATATTTAGAAGTGATAATTTATTGTGTTTGCTTTTTCCCCACTTTTTCTTTATTTACTTTTATTGGCAGGTGTTTTTCTGCCATTGCTAACAACTCCTTTTATCACCATTTCCTGTAACTCAATTATACACATCTTTGGATAAGATGTGAACAGATCTAGATAGTGGTTAACCAGCTAACCAAATGAGCTATCACTCCTTCCAGTGGGACCTAGAAGGCAGTGGTCTTACTAGGTCATATTCCCACTTACATCATCTTGTCGCCAGTATCCGCAGGCTCCTCCTTGCCACTTAAGAAACCAGTCCTTCATTCACCTCATCCTTGCAACCTCTATTCGGACCTCCAGCTTCAGTGTTTTATGCCAACTTTCTAACCTCCCATGCCTTCTCTGCCTTGTGCTAACCCTTCAGCCTCTTGTGGTCCTCACTGCCTCAGGCTAGTTATTTAGCCTTCTGGATTGAGGGCAGTGGTCCTGCTTGCTGATGTGGTGAACAGATTGTGGTCCTCTGTGCAGGCAGTCCAGCTGTATCTGCCATTAGATTTCCTTACTCACTTCCATTTGCTCACAGGACATGTGTGTTTTACTGAGATAATTCACCTACAAGTTGACTTGAGTTGCCATTCACTTTGGTGCTGTGTTACCCACATAGAGCACATACTTTAGGCTGAATTACTGATATTGCACTTTGATTAGTTATATTTTGCTTAGTATCTGAGTTCAGAAAGTTTCAGTTTCTGTGATGCTGTACAGAGAGAACTTCACAACTTTGGGAGGGTAGCCTTAGCAGTTCTGCATCTTATTATAACCTCTGTAATGTTTCAGTCTTTCCTTATTAGAGGGGATATGATTTGAAGATGGTACATACAGAGATCAAGGGCATTGTGGCAAAATATGTTTTCCCAGAAAGAATATTGTATGCATAAAAGAGCATTTTCCAGAGGTTTTGAGGTTAAAATGATGAGGAAATTAGAAAAACTGCACAAGAAATATAACTGATTTTGACCTCTATATTTTGAGGGTTAGACTGTATGGAGATTAGGACCTGAGGCATATCCTTTCAGTGAGGAATGAATAGATTAGGTGGACTGAGGGGTGCTTTTGATGATTATATAACTGTTTGGTATGACACATGACACAGTCTGCGTGATTTTGTAACTGTTTGGTATGATGCAGTATGTGTGATTTTGTTACTGTTTAGTATGCTACAGTCTGTGATTCTGTCACGGTTTGATACGACACAGTTTGTATGATTCTGTAACTGTTTGGTATGATACCGTTTGTGTGATTCTGTAACTGGCATGACACAGTCTACATGATTCTGTAGCTGGTATGACACGGTCTGTGTGATTCTATAACTGTTTGGTATGATGCAGTATGTGTGATTTTGTAACTGTTTAGTATGTTACAGTCTGTGATTATGTCACTGTTTGATATGACACAGTTTGTGTGATTCTGTAACTGTTTGGTATGATACAGTTTGTGTGATTCTGTAACTGGCATGACACAGTCTACATGATTCAGTAGCTGGTATGACACAGTTTGTGTGATTCTGTAACTGGTATGACAGTTTATGTGATTCTGTAACTGGCATGACACAGTCAACATGATTCTGCAGCTGTTTGGTATGACACAGTTTGTGTGATTCTGTAAGCGTTTGGTATGTAGCAGTTTGTGTGATTTTGTAACTGGCATGACACAGTCTGTGTGATTCTATGACTGTTTGATATGACACAGTCTGTGCAAGTCTGTAACTGTTTGGTATGATACAGTCTGTGTGAGTCTGTAACTGGCATGACACAGTCTGTGTGATTCCATAGCTGTTTGGTATGACACAGTTTGTGTGATTCTGTCACTGTTTGATATGACACCGTTTGTGTGGTTCTGTAACTGATATGACACAGTTTGTGTGATTCTGTAACTGTTTGATATGACACAGTCTGTGTGATTCTGTAGCTGGTATTACATAGTCTGTGTGATTCTGAAACTGATTTGATACATTCTCTGTGATTCTGTAACTGTTTGGTATGATACAGTCTGTGTGATTTTGTAACTGTTTGATATGACACAGTCTGTGTGATTCTCTAACTGGTGTGACACAGTCTGTGTGATTCTGTAACTGTTTGATATGACACAGTTTGTGTGATTTTGTAACTGTTTGGTATGACACAATCTGATTGTGTAACTGGATGGTGTGACAATCTATGTGATTCTATAATTGGTATGACACAGTCTGTGATTCTGTGTGTGTTTCATATAATACAGTCTATCTAATTGTATAACTGTTTGTTTGTTACACAGTTTTTTTGATTCTGTAACTGTTTGATATGGCAGTCTGTGTGATTCTGTAGCTGGTATGACACAGTCTGTGTGATTCTGTAACTGTTTGGTGTGACAGTCTGTGTGATTCTGTAACTGTTGGTATAATACTGTCTGTGTGATTCTGTAACTGCTTGTAATTATATAATCTGTGTGATTCTGTAACTGTTTGGTATGATACAGTCTGTGTGATTCTGTAACTGTTTGATATGACACAGTCTGTGTGATTCTGTAACTGGTGTGACACAGTCTGTGTGATTCTGTAACTGGTATGGCACAATCTGATTCTGTAACTGTATGGTGTGACAATCTATGTGATTCTATAATTGGTATGACACAGTCTTTGATTCTGTGTGTGTTTCATATAATACAGTCTATCTAATTCTGTAACTGTTTGTTACACAGCTTTTTTTTATTTTGTAACTGTTTGATATGACAGTCTGTGTGATTCTGTAGCTGGTATGACACAGTCTGTGTGATTCTGTAACTGTTGGTATAATACAGTCTGTGTGATTCTGTAACTGCTTGTAATGATATAGTCTGTGTGATTCTGTAACTGTTTGGTATGACAGTCTGGTTTGATTCTGTAACTGTTGATATAATACAGTCTGGTTCATAGGTTCATAGGTTGGTACTAGGCTATCAGCCCTAGGGCCTATACAAGCCTAGCATTACAATTCCCTGGCTATTTCTTCCCACATTATTTACTTTCCTGGACCCCTGTCTAGCAGGGCGACTGACGTGATCCCTAGGGTGAATTTCCTTTCTCCCTTCCAATCGTCAAGGTTCCTCTTGAAGAGGTCCAAAGAGGCACTCTGCTTGACATGTATGGACAATCTATTCCAGAGTCTGGGGAGTCTCTGGGTCAGGAACCTATCCCTCCAGCATGTTTTGTTTATTGTGATGACAAGGTTTAGATCCCTGGAGCGTGTAGCTCTGAGGGATTGGGATTTCTTTAAGTGTAGCATGTCCAACAGCTCTGGGTTTGACATGGACTTGTATGTTAAGCAGAGATCGCCTCTGAGTAGACGATATGCGACAGAGTATAGCTGGAGTTTTTTATTGTGTGCTTCTGTAACTGTTATAATGCACTCTGTATAATTCTATAACTGTTTGGTATGACAGTCTATGTGATTCTGTAACTTTAGTGTGACACAGACTTTACATAATTCTTTGTATGTATGATTCTTTAACTGTTTGGTATAACTGGCTGTGTGATTCTGTAACTGTTTCGTATAATACAGTCTGATTCTGTAGCTGATTAGGATGATATAGTCTGTGTGATTCTGTAACTGTTTTGTATAATACAGTCTGTGTGATTCTGTAGGTGTTTGGTATGATACCATGTGTACGATTTGGTATTTCTTTGGTTCATAGGTTCATAGGTTCATACTAGGCTATCTGCCCTAGGGCATATATAAGCCTAGCCAGAGTGTGTGTGGCTTTCACCACCCATTAGGATGAGAATACTATACCCATTAGTTTGCTGTGCCTCTGTCCAGCAGTGGTACAGAGATGATTCCCGGGGTAAACCTACGATCTCCCATCCACTCGTCAAGAACAGAGTCAGTGAGGGGCTCTGCCTCACATGGACTGGGATTCTGTTCCATAGTGTAGGGAGTCTCTGGGTGATGAATCTGTCCCTCCAGCACATCCTATTTATATCCATGTTGAGGTTTAAGTCTCTTGCTCTCGTGGCTCTGGTGGATTTGGATTTTTTGAGGTGGAGCATGTCCATTAATTCCGGGTTGGACATGGCCTTGTATGTCAGGCACAGATCACCTCTGAGCAGACAGTATGCGACTGAATAGAGCTGGACTTTCTTCAGTCGGGCATCGTATGACATATGTTTATCCTTTTGGTGCGGAACTTTTGGGGTCTTTCCAACTGCTGCAGGTGTCGGGTAAGGTACATTCTGAATGGGGCGTTGTACTCAATCATTGGTCTGATAAGTGAAGAGTACAGGGGTACAATGACCTCTCCTGATCTGGATGTGAATCCCTTCATGATCAGGTGAGCAATGTAGAAGGTCTTCCTAACCACTTTGGCAATGTGAGTGTCAAAAGAGAGGTTACTGTCAACTTGGGTCCCCAGGTCCCTGATAACTTCTTCCGTGTTTAATGGATTACCACCTATGTGGTAATTAGGGGTTACCTTGTTTTTCCCAAAGGGTATGACTATACATTTTTTGGCATTTAGCTTAAGGCCATGGCTCTGGCACCAGTTATCCATTTCTATGAGACCTTTCTGGAGTATGTCTGTGTCTGATGGAGTGTCAATTATGGTGCCCAGTTTTCAGTCATCTGCAGATTTTGTCAGCCACAATCCCCCTATGTTTGCCTGCACTTCAGAAAAATAAATGCCGAACAAGAGGGGGCCCAGGACTGAGCCCTGTGGGACACCGCTCGTGACCGGCTTAGAGTCTGACATGGCACCAGCAACTCTAACCCTGTGTGTTCTGTCCTTGAGCCAGTTTGCAACCCATCTTGTGACATATGGGTTTACATCTAAGCTGGTGAGCTTTTCTATGATGCCCGAGTGGGGTATTGTGTCGAACGCTTTTGCTAGGTCAAGGTAGGCTGTGTGAACTGCCTTACCCTCATCAATGGCCTTAGTAACTGTTTCGAAAAAGTGCATCAGTTTTAGCCAAGCTAGCTTGTAACACAGTCTGTGTGATTCTGTAACTGATATGATACAGTCTGTGTGATTCTGTATCTTTTTGCTGTGACACAGTCTGTGTGATTCTGTAACTGTTTGATTTGACACAGTCTGTGTGATTTTTATCTGTTTGGTATGACACAGTCAGTATGATTCTCTGGGTGTTTGGTATGATAGAGTCTGTGTGATTCTGTATGTCTTTGTTGTGACACAGTCTGTGTGATTCTGTAACTGTTTGATATGATACAGTCTTTGTGATTCTTTAACTGTTTATTATGACACAGTCTTTATTTCTAGCCACTAAGCAATGTACTATGAGTTTACAATTAGACATTTTACACTTGTCTTTATCTGGCCCCTCCCCCAGCACATACTGTGTTTCTTCATTTGTCATTCCTTACTGTCTACCTGTAAAAGTATTTTATCTGTTCCGGGCAGGAGCTAGCTTGGCTAAAACTGATGCACCATCAGAAGACATTGGAAAAGTCAAATATTACTTGCACACAAATAGGTGCATGTGCATATTAATTTTGGCATAATATATACTGTATAATATTACTTGCACACAAATAGGTGCGTGTGCATATTAATTTTGGTATAATATTACTTGTACACACAGGTACATGTGCATATTAATTTTGGCATAATAAATACTGTATAATATTACTTGTACACAAATAGGTGCGTGTGCATATTAATTTTGGTATAATATTACTTGTACACACAGGTACATGTGCATATTAATTCTGGCGTAATATATACTGTATAATATTGTACACAAATAGGTGCGTGTGCATATTAATTTTGGTATAATATTACTTGTACACACAGGTACATGTGCATATTAATTTTGGCATAATATATACTGTATAATATTACTTGTACACAAATAGGTGCGTGTGCATATTAATTTTGGTATAATATTACTTGTACACACAGGTACATGTGCATATTAATTCTGGCGTAATATATACTGTATAATATTGTACACAAATAGGTGCATGTGCATATTAATTTTGGTATAATATATACTGTATAATATTACTTGTACACACACAGGTGCATGTGCGTATTAATGTGGGTGTAATATATACTGTATAATATTACTTGTACACACACAGGTGCATGTGCGTATTAATGTGGGTATAATATATACTGTATAATATTACTTGTACACACACAGGTGCATGTGCGTATTAATGTGGGTGTAATATATACTGTATAATATTACTTGTACACAAATAGGTGCGTGTGCATATTAATTTTGGTATAATATTACTTGTACACACAGGTACATGTGCATATTAATTTTGGCATAATATATACTGTATAATATTGTACACAAATAGGTGCATGTGCATATTAATTTTGGCATAATATATACTGTATAATATTACTTGTACACAAATAGGTGCGTGTGCATATTAATTTTGGTATAATATTACTTGTACACACAGGTACATGTGCATATTAATTTTGGTATAATATATACTGTATAATATTACTTGTACACACACAGGTGCATGTGTGTATTAATGTGGGTGTAATATATACTGTATAATATTACTTGTACGCACACAGGTGCATGTGCGTATTAATATGGGTATAATATATACTGTATAATATTACTTGTACACACACAGGTGCATGTGCGTATTAATGTGGGTGTAATATATACTGTATAATATTACTTGTACACACACAGGTGCATGTGCGTATTAATGTGGGTGTAATATATACTGTATAATATTACTTGTACACACACAGGTGCATGTGCATATTAATGTGGGTGTAATATATACTGTATAATATTACTTGTACACACACAGGTGCATGTGCGGATTAATGTGGGTGTAATATATACTGTATAATATTACTTGTACGCACACAGGTGCATGTGCGTATTAATGTGGGTATAATATATACTGTATAATATTACTTGTATGCACACAGGTGCATGTGCGTATTAATGTGGGTGTAATATATACTGTATAATATTACTTGTACGCACACAGGTGCATGTGCGTATTAATGTGGGTGTAATATATACTGTATAATATTACTTGTACGCACACAGGTGCATGTGCGTATTAATGTGGGTGTAATATATACTGTATAATATTACTTGTACACACACAGGTGCATGTGCATATTAATGTGGGTGTAATATATACTGTATAATATTACTTGTACGCACACAGGTGTATGTGCGTATTAATGTGGGCGTAATATATACTGTATAATATTATATTTTAGAATATGACCTTTGCATGCAGAGTAAACAGTGGCGAAGATTTGTTTCATGCTCTGAGTGTATTGTTCAGGAAAATTAAGGGATTTGTTTGAAACAAAAAATGATCGTATTGCTGTCCAATGTGATATAAATGATATGTCATATCCCCCTTTCAATTGCAAAAGCAGGCGTAGAAAACAAGTGGATGAAATGTCATAAAACGAGAGGGGTTCTGTTTTATTTTGATGTTCAGCTACGTGTGTTTATTTACTCATCTTCTTGCCTCATGTCACCCAGCCAGATATGTCAGGGTGCCTGACCTTCTCCGTTTTGCTTCTCAAATGAGAAGCTTTTCCCTTTGCACTCTTGTTTTCTCCTTCCATATGGAGAGAAGCTAAACCAGCTGTGTACCCCAAACTTTGTTTTGTTGTGACACTTCTCATTCCAGCTGGGTGTCAAATCAAGGCTGTGAAGTTGTGCCGTTTGGTCCATGAGTACCTCATGTACTGCTGTCCATTCTTGAATCTCAGTCGGTTGGACAATGTTATATTTGTCGTGTCGCAGCAGTTTGCTCTACGTTATTACTGCCATTTCCTTCCTTCGTCGTTTTGTTTACCAGTTACCACCTTGAGCATTCACTTGGCATCCTGCCTTTCCTTTCAGCAGAGGATGGTGAACAGAGGTTCTGGTTCCCATCCCCCACTGACACCTCTCCAACCTGAAGTCATTCCTTTACCATGTTTAATGGAATCACCCAGGGACAGCTAGCTGTTGTCTTGCTGGACCAGCTCTGTATCCTGAAACTTACAGAATTGGCCATTTTCGAACACACAACCAGGGTCATATAATTAAGCAATAACCCACGTCTGGGTGTGGGGGATGCTAAACTTACCCACGGTTGGTGTGGTTTGGTCAATTAGGCAAAGTAAATACTTACTTTTCTTAAATAATGCCTTTGTATAATACCTGTGTGGTGCCCTTCCTCAGTTTTCCGCTATCCTGGGGCTTTTTCTGATGTACTCCGCATGCGTATGCTTATGCAGTACATCAGAGCTGTGTAGAGGAAGCAACGGAGAAAGGAAGATCTCTGTTGTTTTTTGCTGTCTCGCTATGTTAAACTCGTTTAACATAGCGAGATATCTTTAAAAAAAGCAACGGAGAAAGGAAGATCTCCCTTAATTTTTTTAGAATATCTTGCTGTATTAAACATATAACATAGCGAGATTACAGCAATGGAGATATTCTCTTCTCTGTTGGTACATAACACAAACAAAAAAAATCAAGACTTATACTAATGGAAAAAGACCGGGGGACTGGACCTTATTCCATTAGTATATGTTGGATTTACAACGGGCACGCTGGTTGGGCTGGCCAATCAGCGTGCACATTTTGGAATACTAATCGGCAGTCATTGTATAATTGTAAGATATAATATGGAAGAATATTCTCACAGACTGATAAAAGCAATTTGTTAACACGGCAATAATGCTTTTCTGAAAAAGGCTGGAAGATACAGGTTTAGAAAGCAGAAAATAACATAGTTGTTGTGAAAGTTTTTTTTTTTAAACTTGGATTCTGCTGTGTGGACAAAAATTTTACAGAGTGAACAGGAACAATATGTACTGAAAGCCAGTATCACTATTTGCAAGAAATAGAAATATATTTAGCTGTGAATGAGTGCTTATTGCAAACTAGGAGATTATATATTCTATGAAAATTTAATGACATATTGTTCATATCGTCTGCTCTCTTTCATTAAGTTAAATGTAGCAGTACAGATTTCTGTGCATTTAACATCTTTCTGTGTTCTGATTTTTATCCCTAGGCTGTGCTTAAGGCAACTTGCAAATTATAGTTGTAAGGGTACAGCAACAAAGAAATGTGTGCACTCTATGCACGTCTGTTCTTATATTCTCAAAACCTGAACATGCAAAGCTTTTTTTAGGAGAATGCTCGAATGCGTCTTATTTAAGAGATGCATACAGCACTGCCTAAAATGCCTGTAAGCAAACCTCTCAGCCTCTTAGCAGAAGAAATCTGGACAAAGCCAAAATGAATGTGGGGACAAAGGCACAGCAATGGAAGTTTTAAATGTTGCTGTTAGAAAGGTCACAGTTTATTAAGGTTTAGCATCCATTTTCTGAAAGATATGAAATCTGAAACTCAAATCTATGTCATTATTTAGTGACTTTAATCCTCAAGATTTGGCAGAAAAATACAAATTTTATGAGCAACAGACTAAAAATATGAGGCATAAATCTGGACATTCTGTGAAAATGTGGGCAATTGTGAGGTATGCCTTTAAGTTGTCGGTGTTTGGGTGAGGATGGAGTGACAACAGAAAGTAACATAAGGTAAACTTCTAAATCAGTCTCATTTTACATAAAATATATGGCAGCCTTATGTAAAACAGCTACAACAACATAACATTGATGTGTCTTCTGGTCAGAGTACTGTATTGGAGGGGTTGGGAACGTAAACCTTCTTTTGTCTGGCTACAAAATAATGGCCTCCTTCTCCTTAACCTAAATGAAACATAGAAGAATAAGCTGTTTGGCGGCTGGCACGTACAAAAATTTGGAAACTGTTTCACCTATCTGGCCTGTCAAAGATGACAACCAGTACCCTAATGAAACGATAAATCTGTTCTGGCTTCTAGGTATCTGGCTTACACCTTAGAACCAAATCAACATTACTAAACAATAAATCAACAGACTGTTCTGAGCTAAGAAGATTTCACTTTTCCTTTCAAGTGAATGTAGAAATGTTTTAGATTAAGGGGCACTAATCACACAACTGGAATATGGACTACTCATTTTATCAGCAGCTTCTGAAAAGGACCTGACAGTTACATATAATATGCAGTTATATTTGCTGTTTCTTTCCCTTTTTTTAAAGGGAACATCATTGTCATGTATACCCTTTCTAAAGCAAAATGGTTATCCAGTCAAACAGGGAGCATGTCTTTTAGGCTACCTTCTTCCGAATTCAGATTTATTCCCTCTTCTGTCTGACATCTTACTGTTGATGTAATGAATGTATCTCTTTAGAGCTCTCCTTTCAACCAGCCTTGCTTTATGGATGCCATAGTAAGAAATGATGTTCAACCATCCACACCTTCTCAATGATTGGCCATAATTAATGGAAAGTACTTCCTTCTAATTTAAAAGAACTTCAGTCATTATCCCAAAATCAACTCACAGTTAAAGGATCTCTTTTTCAAGGAAGCTAAATGCACCTGTTTTCTTTAAAGTTTCATAATATAAAAAAAAAGTCTCCATTGCTCCTTCTCACTAATTTTAAATATTTTGCTATCACATAGGTTGTCACCAATTAATTTGTGTATAATGTGAATAGTCACGCAACCCCTTTATTCTCATTTTTTATTTTCTTCTCCATCAGTTCCAGTCCTCCATAATACTGCATGTAAGTATTTGTGTGTTCCTATGTGGTGTTTCATTGTATGCTGTGAATTTGCAGCGCAGGATAAAGTATGGCTGTTTCAATGCATTTGCCTAATGACAAATGAGTGTCATTGCGTCTCGTGTTTTACATACATCTTTTGCTTGTTTATTGTTTCTCTTTTTTTCTGGGCTGCCCTGAAAATGGAATGTTATGACCAGTGCTCTAGCCCTGTTAACAAATGTGAGTTTGTGACCAAGTAAGTAAATAAAGAAAGAGACAAACAAACTGTATTTAGATAACTGAATTTCTAAGCCATTAACGTTATCAGGCCCAAGTACATTGTGATCTATTTGTGCAGATGAAGTGACTTTGCATCACCTTATATTTTCCTGTCTGTGCAGGTGTATTGGGATTAAAACATACCCAAATGTAGATGAGGTAGAAATGTATCTGAAAACACCCTCAAAGATATCCTTTTTGCCAAGATACATCCTTTATCTCAACATTGCCCCATCCAGCACTGCACTATGCAGTGTGAGGTAGCAGTGCTAATCACTGCACTGCTGTGCATTTTGAGACCTCAGTGCTAATCACTGTACTGGGCGGCCATGGTGGTGCAGTGGTTAGCATTGTCACCTCACAGCAAAAGGTTCTCCGGTTCAAGCCTCGGCTGGGGTGCCTTCTGTGCGGAGTCTGCTTGTCCTCCCTGTGGTTGCGTGGATTTCCTCCAGGTGCTCCGGTTTTCTCCCACATCCCAAAGACATGCGGCAGGTAGATTGGACACTCTAAATTGGCACTAGGTGTGAGTGCGTGTGTGTGTGTGTGTGTGTGTGTGTGTGTGTGTGTGTGTGTGTGTGTGTGCCTTCTGTGGAAGGTTGGGCGCCGGGCTGGCAACTCGACACTGTAAAACTCCACTGCCAATCATGAGCGGACAGGTGATCCACTGTGGCGACCCCTAACCTGGAAAAGCCAAAAGAAGAAGAAGGAGTGCTAATCACTGTACTATCAGTGTGAAGCAGCAATTTTAATCATTGCACCACCAAGCAGTGTGAGGCAGCAATACTCATCACTGCACCACCATGCATTGTGAGGGTAACAGTGCTAATCCCTGCACCACCATTCAATGTGAAGCAGCAGTGATAATCAATGCATCACCATTCAGTGTGAGGTACCAGTGCTAATCAATGCATCACCATGCAGTGTGAGGCAGCAGTGTTAATCACTGCACCACCATGCATTGTGAAGGCAGCAGTGCTAATCACTGTACCACCATGCATTGTGAAGGCAGCAATGCTAATCACTGCACCACCATGCAGTATGAGGCAGCAGTGCTAATCACTGCACCACCATGCAATGAATAACTATTTATCTAAATAGATAGATAGGCAGACAAACAGTCAGACAAACAGAACAATAGACTGAAATATCTGCTTATACAGATGAAATAAGTAAACAGACAGACAGTTATTGAAATAGCCAAATAGATAACTTGTAATAGGTGGCTGTATTATCACTTAACCCCCCCCCCGGCACCTGTTGTTTTTTAAAGACTGAGAGTGGGTGGTTGAGTGGAGTGCCAAGCCCCTTACAAATAGAATTATGTTATTGGGATACTAGTTTACAGATATGTAATAACCCAGGTGTAATGCGCCTCTTTATTTCCCATCCCCTGAGTGACCTATTGTGATTATAAATTGGCATCTTTTTTTAAAGTTTTAATTAATTAATTTAGGTAACAGGTTCATTTATTCACTGTAAATAGTTCTGTATTTAAAACTTATATAGTTTTGAGATGGCAAAAAAAAAAGTATTTCTATCTAGATTTTAAATGTTTGATTTCTTGGCCTGAATGCCTTAGTAAAGACTGGTACAAATAAAATGTCAGGAGCATTCAGAAGCCATATAACTGAAACACTTGGTTGTCATTAAGGAGTAATTTGCATAGGATATAAATCAAAGGAGGTTTAAGGTGTTGCACATAGTGAAGCCTTTGGTTTCCCATTTTGATGTTTTTGCCTATAGGACTTTTTCTGTGTGATCTTTTTTCTTGCTGTTTTATGATAACTGATGCTTCTGTATTCATGAAGCTGTTTAAAGACATTGGTGATCAGTAAGATTTTATCACAATACCAAAAATTGCTTACGTTATAAGTATTCTTGTAATTAAATGTATTTGTATAAGTTTGATAGTTACAACAAAATGAAAACTCCAGCAAAGCTAGAACTTCCACTGAGTGACCTCCCAAACCTCTTGCATCAGAGACCTATGGGATATATGCAAATGATCCTTATGAACATCAGGTGTTTCAGCTCATTGGCAATTCTGAATGCCCCTCACTTGTTTCGTCGTTTTACTGGACAATTTCAGGCCAATAAAGCCAAACCCCACTAGCTGTGGATATGCATATTTTTGCCTTGTTATGACCTCGTCAGCACAGCACAAGCAGAGTGTTTGACTAAGCATTAGAAACACAGGGCTGTTATACCCGGCTGATGTCCATTATCATTAGGGTCACTGCAAAAATATCCCAAACAACAAACTAAAACAATGCGTGAGAAGGTCACTGAAAAACCAATCAGTAAAAACAAAATGAAAACTCCAGCTTTATTGGCCTGAAATTGTCCAGTAAAATGACGAAACAAGTCATGGGCATTCAGAATTGCCAATGAGCTGAACACCTGATGTTCATAAGGACCATTTGCATATATCCCATGGGCCTCTGATGCAAGAGGTTTGGGAGGTCACTCAGTGGAAGTTCTAGCTTTGCTGGAGTTTTCATTTTGTTTTTACTGATTGGTTTTTCAGTGACCTTCTCACTCATTGTTTTAATAAGTTTGATAGTTGTAAATATTTTTCCAAAAATGTTCAGTATACTCATTTTAATAGTTTTGCTGCATAGTGTTCGGTAAATACTGAACTAGTGTACATATAACTTATTTTCAATAATCATTCTTAATGAAGGTGTTACCTGAGGGTATGCTGTCTTGTACCTTGTTTTATGCAACGTGATCTTTGCCAGGTGTGTTTTGTCATATTTGTCATTGCCAGGACACATCTTTGTACATCACTGCTACTGTACATGTTAGCAGAATGTACTGCACTATGTAACTTTATTTTAATAAAATATTAATTTTTTTTAAAAGTCATATCACTTTTCGACAGATCACTTTTTTTAGTAACACAGACTATAAGGGAGACATGATCTAATCTTTCTCTTGCTTCACTTTCTTTTTAATTGGTTTCTGAAACAGATGAGAGTTTAGGAGAAGAACGTGTGATTTTTTAGCCCCTTTTATTTACAAAGCAAGCAAATGTGTCTTAATCTATTATTTTGGCATGACAGAGTTCTGACAGCATAGCTGTGTGTTTTAAGCATTTGGAGTGAGCCATACATGTTATTGTATGTGGCTGCATTGCAAGTCTGTTTAAAATTGTCATATCCCTTCATGCTGAAAGTTTATGTGCACTGTACTCTCATCACTTTTGCAAATTGCATTCATTGGACAGTGGTTTAACTCCCAGCATAATCTTTGGATATTGGGATTTGGATTCCACAACACTACTAAGCATGGTGGATCTGTGCAGTTGCCATGGTAGTGTGATATGAAAATAAATAAACCCTGCAAGACATTATGTGTTTCTACTTTAAGTAAACAGCAATGGCCACTGAGATTGGAAAACTCCATTTTGGATGAGCATTTTTCTGTTATAATGCATCAAGTGTTGAAGCAAGGTGTATCATGTGGTTTAATGAATTGACAGGACCAGGGGTGATACCAAGGGTAATAGCTTTTGGCAAAGGTAAAGGTTTGAGGAGGGGGGTTAAAGTTGCCCCGAGGCAATGCAACAAAGTAGTTTTATACTGAGGGAAGGGTGGGAAAAAAACAGCTTTTGTGTGGGAGAAGGCATAAGAAGGTGTTGAAGGATGCAGGACTGCATGGAAATGACATTAAATAATTCTGTGGAAGGAGAGAAGTGTGTGTGCTCTGTTGAGCTGTTGAAGGATGCAGGACTGCATGGAACTGCCATTAAAATATTCTGTGGAAGGACAGAAGTGTGTGTGCTCTGTTGGTAACAGTAACAAGCTGTGTGAGCAACACTGTCCTCTAAGTACCGTCATGCTCATGTTTCTGTGTTTTGCTGGATATTGTGAAACAAACTGTGGCTTTGAAAATAGTGTGTGTGTGTGTGTATGATCTGAATATTTTTGCATCATGTATGTGTGTGCTTCTTTCTTCATTTTGTTAAGGTTTTCCAGGCACTGAAGTCCTACATTCCTTTCTTGGCCTCTAGTGTTCTCAGGTGCCACCATTTGGATGTAATGTATCTTCTCTGCTGCTATCCATCCCTCTGATTATTTGACCCCATTTGATTAAGGTACCATTCTTCCCCATTTTCTGTGAAGAGCATTTTTATTTATTTATTTGTTTTTTTAGTGAAAGTATCAGGCACTGCAATGGAAAGGGTGTGATGTCTACACAGTGTAGCCCTGTCTCCCTTGTACCTGCTTGTTGCAGCTTGGAATGCAAGCTGAACTTATGGACCCAGCATGTACTCACCATCCCCTCCACTCTTGTATATCAAGAATCTAATAAGCCCTTATGTGTGTTTTGTACATAGTGCACAAAATTGCCATACCAGGGCTTTGCTTTTAGATTATTGAACCACACCTGACTTAACTCTTTCCATTTTGGCAGAGGATCTGACTTATTGTTGGCCTGCTGATGTAATGAACTGAATATGGCTTGCTTTCTAATCCTGAGATATGGGTACAAGGTTGCTGCTGCTTTTGAACTGAGCCTTGGTGGAGATTTATGTTATTCTAACCTGAAGGCCATGCGAGTAACTTTGGTACTAAGTGGTTTTTTTTTTTGAATGCAAGGAAAAGTGCAAATACTAAAGCTATACCCACACTACTATGAGTCCATTTACAGGAAACTAGAGGTAAAACGTCTTCTATTCCTGGAGCCATAAATGATGTCATCATTTGTGCTGGTTCCTCGTTGACAACTAAGCACACAATAATCACTGTCTGCTGGGCCGGAAATGGAACATATACAAGGAGCAGTGTTCTCAACTCTGAAGAACAGTAACTCTCACGAATGAGGCCTGAAATGCATGCTTAGCAAGTGTAAAGATGCAATGTAAATATAAGCTGCAGTCTTCTTTTTATGACCAAACAGAGAATGCACCATTGTGGTAGCCATTTGCCTTTTGTTACTTAAAAGAATGCCTGCTTTTTTTACACGTAACCACAGAAAAGGCCATGAAACATAAAGGCAGAGTATACTCTGACACTTTTGTGTGACTGAGGCTGTAAATTGTACAGCAGACAGAAAGGAAGTTAATGTCGCTGCAGGCTGACAGTTTTAGTCGACAAGCATGCTTGTCTTAAGACCAGTGTCTTTTTCTCAGGCTGTAAAGGTTCCCTCTTACCTAAAGATGTAAGAGAAGAGAGAAGTGGGCTAAATAATGACATTACACTCTTGTTATTGTCTTAACATCATAGGTTCAAGGTGCTCAGAACTACGTATTTGAGACAGACTGTGAATATATGCCTCTTGTCACTTACTTAGGATTTGCAGATTGTGAAAGGCAGAGTGAGACAGAATTATTTTCCAGCTGCAGGTGGAACAACCTCATAACATGTTGCACATAAGACTTGACCAGAAAGACCCTCACAACATAAAGGTATTTTTCAAAAAAATTTACAAAACTCTTATCACAGCATCATAAGAGATACCCCGATTTCCCCTAAAATGTTTCATCGCTCTGACTTGTGAATACACAATGACACATTGGTGTTTAATAATGTACCTACAACTTGGGAGTCCAGTCATCATCATCAGCCCCCTTTTTCCCATTTTTTCTACATGGGGGGGGGGGTATCGTGTTAACTGTCGCCAACTCTCTCTCGATTCAGTGCCACTCTCCTGCCTTCTTCAACACTCATGCCTGACTGTCACAGATTTTCTTTCACACAATCCATTCATCTCTTTGCTGGATGCCCTCGCTTCATCTTACCTTCTTCCTGTCTGTCCCAAATCATCTTCACCAGATTGCCCTCTTCTTTTCTGCACGTGCCCAATCCACCGTAATCTGTTCTCTTTGATCTTTTCTGAAAATGGAGCTACTATCCAGCACCTTTAGATATGTTTTACCACTGTTAAAGTGTATTGCTGTGGCATACATGAAAAGTCTAACTGTTGCAAAATGTGCAACCTGACAAGAATCCTATGATCCATATAGCTCAAAGGTAGGTCCCAAATAAAGTGGGAGCACTTTGGCAGGCACTATAGGACCCAGCCAAAAACCCTAGCAAAATACAGAAATGTGTGTTTAAAGATGTTCACAGGTCTCCCTTTGATAAGACATTGTATACAGTTAAGGAGCTGTAACACACTGATGTGATCTGGTGGAAAGGCTTCTTAGATGTGAAAGGGAGGCAAAGCAGACTAGAATCTAGTTCCTGTAATTCTTTTTAGTGTAGAAGCCAGTGATATACTCACATTCTCTCAGTCTTGAGGTCTTTGCAAAACTGTACCTCAATTTTCTTCTTAGTAATTAGAATTACTTTGCGTTTTCTAACAAACAGATGTCTACTGCCTGTGGCCGGCCTTAGGTGGCCACCTAGGGATCCGGTCTAGCAGGAGCATTTTACCAGTAAACTGGATGGTGTAAATAGACCAGGATGGGGGTACCAGGGGTTGTGTGGGGGGCACTGTGGAGCCCTTTTGCCTAGGGCACCACTTGACCTAAGGCCAACCCACTACTGCCACAGTTACTGTCTAACAACAAAGGTCAGTGGACATATAGAAGGGGGCTCTTAGATCTGAAACAGATTATTTTATATTATTGGAAGGTCTGGAGGTAGCAATTGGTGATACAGTTGTGACAGGTTTCTCAGACCATTTAGCAGTATATTTGGAAGTAATGGAAGAAAGGGATTATATTAAAATGAGAAAGGGATTATATTAAAATAAGAAAGGGAATAAAAATAGTAAATGAAAAATGATGGGGTTAAATTGAAGAATGGGAAGTATTGCAGTTATTGGAAGATCGTAAAACCATGAATGACTTCTATAAAAAAAAAGTATATATTATTATTTCAACGGCAGGATAATGTAAGAAAGAAGAGACAGTGAAGTATGGGAAATGTATTAGGGAATTCAGAGTCAAATGCAAGAGTGTATTACGGTACAGGAAAAGAAATATATAAAGCTGAAAAAAGGCAGTAACTCTCTAGGCACATATATTATTGACAAGGGAGAGGAGGCATCTGCATATTTGGGTAAAATAGTAAAGGAGGACATTGTAATAATGGGAGAAATGAACAATGCAAAATGAGAGGTAAAAGAACACAAGAGCAAATTCTGAGTATTGTAGAACAACATGTGGAAAATACGTATAAGAGTAAAAAGAAGGGAAAGTGAAAATCAATTCCAGAACGGGTTATGGAAGAATTTGAAAAATAAATTATTAGTACATTGGATAAAGTACTTAGGAAAATAAAAAATTAAATGTTGATTCAGCATCAGTCCCAGATAGTATAGGGTATGGAATATACAAGACAGATTCAATGCCAACTTTACCCCTCTCTTCATTCCTAAGGGACCAATCACAATACCAGTAGGTTTCCAGGCACCCAGTATTACTGCTGCACAGGTTAAAACAGCGCTGTCCAACGCCAGTAATACAACTTCTATGGGACCTGACAATATCCCTGGCTGTATTCTACATGAACTACAGAATGAACTGGCACCTCACCTGTGTGCCCTGTTCAATCACAGCCTCACCTCAGGCTTTGTCCCTGCCGAATGGTGCACTGCTACAGTCATCCCTCTTCACATAGGAGGAGCAACTACAGACCCTGGGAACTATCGCCCCATTAGCTGATGAGTCTGATATGCAAAACTATGGAACACTTCATCATGGACCTAATAAACAAGGATATAGGGAATCTCCAAACACTGGATCCCACACAGTTTGTTTTTGTGAAGGGTAGATCACACCTGCTCATCTTGGTCGACTTCTCTGAGTCAGTCACCAGAGCTGTGGATGAAGGCAAGGTGGATGATTGCAAGTTGGGAGCTATTATGAACTCCCCAAGTGATGTTGACATCCTACAGAAAGGCCTCACTGAGACCAACGACTGGTGTCAGAACCATGGCCTTAAGCTCAATGCCAAAAAATGTGTCATCCCCTTTGGGAAAAACCCGGATCCCATGAATTACCACACTGATGGTAGTCCACTGAACACAGAAGGCGTTATAAGAGATCTGGGAACACAGGTTGACAGCAACCCCTCTTTTGACTACCACGTTGCCACTGTGGTCAGAAAGTCCTTCTATGTGGCACATCTCATTACTAAGGGTTTTGCATCCAGGAAGAAAGACGTCATTGTCTCCCTCTAGTCTTCCCTCATTAGGCCAATCATTGAGTACAATGCCCCATTTGACATGTACCTCGCTAAACACCTGCAACAACTGGAGAGGCCACAAAGTACCTCACAAAGAGGATCCTAGGCCTTAAACATTTATCCTATATGGACATACTAAAAAATCTCCAACTATTCTCTGTCTCATATCATGTACTTAGAGGCGATATCTGCTTCACTTACAAAGCCATGTCTGACCCAGCTCTGTTAGAAATGCTACATCTGAAGAAATCCCAATCCCTCCGCACCACACGCTCCAGAGACATCAACCGCATTGCCACAATCAACAGAACATGCTGGAGTGGCAGGTTCATAACCCAGAGACTGCCCATGCTATGGAATAGACTTCCCATGCATGTCAAGCAGAGCACCTCACTGGTCCTCTTCAAGAGAAATCTTGAAGCATGAATGGGAAATAGAAAATTCACCCCGAGAATCACTCCAGTGGCTCTACTCGACAGAGGCACTGGGAACTAAGGTCGGGTGGCACAATGCCAGCGTAATCCTATAGGTTAAGTTTGTAAAGGCTTCAGGGCCATTAGCCTAGTACACACCTATGAGCCTATTAGTTGACTGGCAAAGAGCATTTTGTAACTGTACTGAATAAATGTTTGATAGAAGGGTTTGTGTATGAAGAGCTGTGCAGGCAGATATTAACGTTTATATGGAAGAAATTTCAGAAGAACAAAACAAAGAAACTGGAGAGCCACCACACTAAATACACAGATTATAGTTTTTATGAGAGTAATACAGATGGTAATGGAAGGAGGGATGAGGTATATTATGTAAGAAAGTATATATGGTGTAAAAGGGAAGGGATGTCAAGAATTGCTACTGGTTGTGACAGAAACTGTGGATGCTATCATAAGTAAACGAGAAGATGTGAAACTTATTGTTGGAGATAAAAGTTGTCTGAAGAAATGTTTTGAGAATATTAATGACATAAACAATATAGATATGAATAGGATTATGGATATTGCAAGAATAAGAAAAATATGTGTGAAGGGTAGGTAAGAATTTATTTTATGTAATGTTATTTGGAATGAAAGACTGAATGAGATTTTGTTTAACTGGGAAATGGATTTTGGCAGCTGTATTGCAAAAAATCGGATTATGGTTGTAGAAGAAGTAGAAGGTCAGTGATGGAAGAATAACAGTGAGGATATGATAAGAAAAATGATAAATAGCAAAAAATAGGAATGTGTATATATGTGTTTGTAAATACGTATATTTATTTTCTGTTAAATAAAGGACCCGTACTCTTTGATAGGTGCTGTGGGATTGTTTACATCCACCTGAGCTACCACCACCTTGGTTTAACATCTCATCTGAAGGATGGCGCACTCAGGAGTGTAGCACTCCCTTATGCTGCACTGTAGTGTCATAACCCAGTCACCTGGAGTGGGAATGGAACCCACAGCCTTCTGGTCTTCCAGCACCAAAGGCCAGTGTACTGTTTGCTGCACCCCTAACACCAGTTAAACAGATTGCAGTCTAAATGTAATATTAACTAGCTGGGATACGTTATTAACATGCAGTAAACCAAGGTTTGATTCTTTGAACCTCCATATGTGTGCCTTGTGATTGCCCACTGTTACTATTCTTTCTCACTGCTACCAGTTTATCCCTCAGAGTGCACACTTGTACAAAGTGAGCATAATTGATAATTAAAAGAAAGCAAGCAGTGGGTAACTTAAAAAAATGAAGGAAGAGGTAAGAAAAATAAGTGAAGAAGTAATGGGGTGTAGTGCATACAAGTGATGGGTAGATAAAAGAAAATATGTGAAGAGATGTTGGGTTATAGTGTATATAAGCCAGCAAACTATATTTTAGGAAGTCTGAGTCACACATCTAACTGATTCCTCTCTACTCTAACTCACATGCATCTTTTTCCACCATATAATTGTCATCCTGCAATGTAGACCTTTTCAACAACCAAACCCCGTGCACTGCAGCAAAACTCAAAGCAAGGAAAATTCAATGAAATAGGCAGTGAGCCTGCATTTTTACTGTGTTTTTACCAATAAATCTTTTTGCTGGTGTTGTACATGGTCACTACTTGCTATCCTTGCTTTGAGTTTCATTCTGCAGGGCCCTTGGTTTGGTTGTTGAGTTAATGTTATGTGCAAGTCCACTGGGTGTTTAAATTGGTCATGGTACCCTGTTTATTTCAAGAAAAGCTTCATTGTGCTGCAACCTAATATAATAGAAGTAATTTTAGTTAAACTATGTACGTAAATTTTTATTTAAAGAAAAACTTTTTTAGGGACTGCTAAGCCATACAATGGATGTGGAAAAGAGGACCTAAATAAAATTACAGTTCATTGAAAAGAAAGGCTTATGTTCCATGTAAGTCTAAGGAGGTTTATCTGATGTTGCCAACATCCTGGCAGATAGGTTCAGTGCTAACTTTACCCCTCTCTTACGCTCTAAAGGGCCCAACTCTATACCGGAAGAATGCAAAGTTCCTGTAATCATGGCTGCACAGGCAAAAAACACGCACTCCAAAACCAAGAACACAGCATCCATGGGACCTGACAACATCCTAGGCTGCGTTCTACAAGAACTACAGAACGAACTGGCACCCCACCTAAGTACCATGTTCAATCATAGCCTCACCTCGGGCTTTGTGCCCACTGAATGGCGCACAGCAATGGTTATCCCTCTCCACAAAGGGGGAGCCACAACAGACCCCGGGAACTACCGCCCCATTAGTCTGACGAGCCTTGTCTGCAAGGCTATGGAACGTATCATCATGGAACTTATAAACAATGACATTGATAATCTCCAAACTCTGGAACCTACCCAGTTCTGGTTTCTAAAAGGCAGATCATATCTCCTAAACCTGATAGACTTCTTTGAAGTGGTCACCAAAGCTGTAGATGAGGGTAAGGTGGTTCACACAGCCTGTCTAGATCTCACCAAGACTTTTGACACCATCGCTCACTCTGGAATTATAGATAAACTCACTAAACTAGGTATTAATCCCTATGTCACAAGATGAGTTGCCAATTGGATCACTGACGGAACCCACACTGTGAAAGTAGCAGACTCTAAATCCAACTTCAGATCAGTGACAAGTGGAGTACCACAGGGTTCAGTCCTATGTCCTGTCCTGTTTTGGTATCTACTTCTCTGAAGTACAGGCTAACACAGAAGGTCTTTGGCTAGCAAAGTTCACAGATGACTGCAAACTAGGAGCCATAATCAAAACTCCTAACGATGTGGATATCCTACAGAAGGGCCTCACAGAGACAGATGCCTGGTGTCAAAGCTATGGCCTCAAGCTCAATGCCAAAAAGTGCACTGTCACCCCTTTTGGTTAAAAACTCTGTACCCATGAACTACCACATAGGCGGTGGTCTACTTAACACCGAAAGTGTGATAAGAGACCTTGGGACACAGGTGGGCAGTAGTCTCTCCTTTGATAATCACATCACCACAGTAGTCAGGAAATCCTTCTTCGTGGCACACCTCATCACAAAAGATTTCTCATCTAGAAAAAAAGAGGTTATTGTTCCCCTCTACTCATCACTCATTAGACCCATTATAGAGTACAATGCCGCTTTTGGTATGTACCTCACAAGACATCTACAACAACTGGAAAGGCCGCAACAATACCTCACAAAGAGGATTACTGGGCTCAAACAGATGCCCTATGCAGACCGTCTCAAAAAAACTCCAGCTTTACTCTGTCGCATATCGCCTACTCAGAGGTGATCTCTGCCTAACATACAAAGCTATGTCAAACCCAGAGCTTTTGGACCTGTTCCACTTAAAGAAATCCCAATCCCTCTGAGCTACATGCTTTAAGGACCTAAACCTTGTCAACACAATAAACAGAATATGCTGGAGGGATAGATTCCTGTCCCAGAGACTTCCCATACTCTGGAACAAACTACCTATCTATATCAAACAAAGCTCCTCATTAGCACTCTTCAAGAAAAATCTTGATTATTGGATGGGTGATAGGAAATTCACCCCGGGGATCACTTCTGTGGCTCTGCTTGACAGGGGCACAGGAAAATAATTTTCTTGGGTGGCAAAAGCCAGGGTACCATTTGGCTAGGCTTATATAGTCCCTAGGGCCAATAGCCTAGTATCTACCAATGAACCTATGAACTGTAGAAAAGGTAGATTTCTAACATAGAGTTTGAGCACTTGTTGGAAAGAATTCTGCAGGCCTGGGTTTGCTTAGATTCTGCAGATTTCCTTCATGTACTGTGCAGTTTTGTCTAAGTCAGTTTGTCAGTCAGTGCTTCCAAGCTGCCACTGAAGGCAAGAGTTCTAATCAAGTACCTCATACGTTGGTTAACAGAGTGATGAGTTAGCCAATAAATGTTGTACTTGTTATGAACTGATCGAACTGGGATTGGGGCAAATGTACTCCATCACATACAGTGAGTTTATTTTCTGTTTCTTTAATTCTTTGACCCCCACCTCCAAAAAAAAAAAAAAAAAAAAAAAAAAAAAGAAAGAAAACATGTAGAAGGAAATTGGATTTGTTAATATTTGAGTTGAAGTACATATTTAGTAAAAATAGGCCACAAGTGTACATTGGTCTGTATTTTAGCTTCAACCATAAAATATAAAAAATATACACCACGATATAATATGCCTGTAATGCACTAAGCCGACAGATTAATTATCTGACTTTGAACACTACTCAATTTAAACTAAACTTGTGCTTGGGGTTTTCATCAACACATGTATTATGTCAAACAGCTTGTAGCTGTTTGAATCCTCAATGTTGTTGCAAAACATTTCAAAAACATTAAACACTCTGGAACAAAACAGTGATTTTGTTTGCTTAAAACATGTTTCTGTTTAAAATATTTATCCCAAGTTCATTTATATAAGGGGCCATCATTTGCACTAAGCAGTGAATTGCCAGAAACAGTAATATCCTCCTGTTTAAAAGCACTGGGATTACAGAAATAAGTTTGAAACAATAGTTATTGATTAGTTCAAATTCTGTTACTTTATAATAGATTTTTTGTAGGCTGGAACCGACTGAGAAGAACAGGTGATGCACAAGAGAGTATGAAAACAAGGTAGTGCTGGGTGGGAGGAAGCAGTTGAGAAAAGATGTTTAGAGTATATATAAAAACAACGAAGCTTGAAGAAAAGACAGTGTAAAGCAGG
Source organism: Protopterus annectens (assembly GCF_019279795.1). Taxonomy (NCBI): domain Eukaryota; kingdom Metazoa; phylum Chordata; order Ceratodontiformes; family Protopteridae; genus Protopterus; species Protopterus annectens. The sequence goes on from NC_056748.1 coordinate 39,511,221, forward strand.
GGAGCCCATACAATGACATCAATACAATGTTGTTTTCTTATGTTCAGAGTATATATAAAAACAACGAAGCTTGAAGAAAAGACAGTGTAAAGCAGGGAAGCCCATACAATGACATCAGTACAATGTTGTTTTCTTATGTTCAGAGTATATATAAAAACAACGAAGCTTGAAGAAAAGACAGTGTAAAGCAGGGAAGCCCATACAATGACATCAATACAATGTTGTTTTCTTATGTTCATAGTATATATAAAAACAACGAAGCTTGAAGAAAAGACAGTGTAAAGCAGGGAAGCCCATACAATGACATCAATACAATGTTGTTTTCTTATGTTTAGAGTATATATAAAAACAACGAAGCTTGAAGAAAAGACAGTGTAAAGCAGGGAACCCCATACAATGACATCAATACAATGTTGTTTTCTTATGTTCATAGTATATATAAAAACAATGAAGCTTGAAGAAAAGACAGTGTAAAGCAGGGAAGCCCATACAATGACATCAGTACAATCTTGTTTTCTTATGTTTAGAGTATATATAAAAACAACGAAGCTTGAAGAAAAGGCAGCGTAAAACAGGGAAGCCCATACAATGACATCAGTACAGTGTTGTTTTCTTATGTTTAGAGTATATATAAAAACGACGAAGCTTGAAGAAAAGACAGTGTAAAACATGGAAGCCCATACAATGACATCAATACAATGTTGTTTTCTTATGTTTAGAGTGTATATAAAAACAACGAAGCTTGAAGAAAAGACAGTGTAAAGCAGGGAAGCCCATACAATGACATCAATACAATGTTGTTTTCTTCACCCTTTATTTTTGTTTGACTGTCACATTTGGGGACGGTCAGGGTGAAAATGATTTTCAGGAGTTGTAGGGTCTTGAGATACTATATTAAGAATATTCAAGGCTGTTAGAGAATCTCAGAATGGTACCAACTTTTGGCATCTGACAAGAAGTTGGCATCATTCAGAAATCTCGAACAGAAAGGCTTGCTTTAAAACAGCATTCAGCAAGGAAAAAGATATTCTCTTGTCATTCTTTGGAGAGATTAAAGACACCTTTTCAACTGTTCTTGCAGCTGTTGACACCTGCATTGCCTCGTCTTGCTCGTTCAGTAATAAGTGACTGTTTAAGATGAACAAGGTCCTGCATTTAATTGGAAGTGGGTATGCTTTTTTAGTGAACAGATTGTTAATATGTGGGACATCTACTCTTTTGGAAGTTCTGCCATTGTTTCAAAACCATGCTATTCAGCACTGCCTTCCTAATAGAAAAACAAAGTTTGTACATTGTTTACTCAGTTGTCATTTATGAGGTGAGTGCTGTGGATATTTGCATTTTCCGCCCTGAGACACGACCTGGGAGACTGGAGACAAATCATTGAAAGTTGTTGCAACTGACTTCATCCAGATGTTATTCTATCATGTAATAATTATGGAAGCTGCTCTGTGAATTATGTTGCAAATGTCTTGAAATTATTATGAACATACATGTGATGTCACATCATATTCTAACTCTGACTGCGAACAAGGAGCATGCTTAGTTTGGTACAGATGCAGAGGGAATGTGTGCCTTCCTGGTATAGCTAGAAAATCACAGTAGCAATAACACATCTTTATGCATTATAATAATTTTGCTCAGTCATTTGCTGGACTTGGTCTTAACTGCTTACTAAACATTGTTCTCGCAGACTGTGCTACAAGGTACAGCTTAACAGGCCAAACATAGAATTTGATGACGCTTTATTTTTCTGACCTCAGTCTCCTTTTTTAGCCATGCATAGGCTGGCTTTTACAGAACTTCACGCTTTATGTGAGGGTGTGATGATAGGAGGTATTGCCAGCATAGCTAACTGAAATTCTGTAAATAATTATATGTCATTTTTGAATATCAAACTGATTTATACAAGATGCTTGCATTACAAATGTATTAGAACTGTATGTCTTGTGTATATCAAACTGATTTCTACAGATGTTTGTGTTGAAAAGGTATTTGTAAAGTGCTTATGTTTGAAATGTATTCACGTTGTGCCCTACTGGAGATAACAGAAGTATACATGCACTATTATAACTGTTTAAATGTATATGCTTTAACAGAGGAAACTGGAAGGTCAACCTCAGTCCACCAAACTTTAGAATATATCTGAAATTAAATCACTTTATGGGATAGACCATAAGGATGCTGTCTCACAGGTTTCAGTACAGCCAGAGACACAAAGTCTGTACTAGAAAGCTTTCTGCATTGTCTTTGGGGTGAACTAATTACTACCCTGGAAGCATGGAGGTGTGAAATTGTTTTATAATTTTCTGGACTTGCCACAGATCTGAGAAAAGCCTTTGTGTATGTATTTTTACAGGTAGGTGCTAAATCCTGCCAGCTTCCAGCTGGGGGGTTGCATGGGAACTAGAAGTCAGAAATCCAGAAGTGATGTCATTTTGCATGTTATCCCAAAAGTAATATTGTAGATATTATTTTGAGAAGTCTCTTAGTGAAACAGAGCACTCTATATTCTGTCTTGGGCCTGACAACAAGAAGGACCATTCACCACATCATCTGCCTTGCTCTGTTATGTAAGTAGGGAATAGTTTAATTATCTTAGATTCAGTCAGGAATATAGTGAAGCTTAGTTTAGATATTGTTTTCCTTTATTTGTATGAGCCTGTCAATGTTATTTTAAATATTTTCTGTGATTTTGAACTCTGATGTCACTGTGAACATACACTTAGTATTGCCTTGTTCTTTTATTATTTATTATTAAATATATTTAAACCTTTAATTGTGGCTGAACTTTGTAGAGATATTTAAGTTTTGAGAGTATTTGCATATTTATTTAGTGACACTGTGTGTGTCACTCCTAATAGCCTTGCTCTTTGTCAAACTACTGTTTGTATTAATATTAATTTCACTCAGTATATTGGCTACCCTTGTAAGGACCTTAAGGTAGCCGGCAGGAGTGTCTGTTGGCAGTGGTAACTACCTTTTAGTCTGGGCAGAAGGGGGCATAGCTAGTAAACCTGTGCCAGCCTTTCCCAGGTGTGTGTGTGTGTGTGTGTGTGTGTGTGTGTGTGTGTGTGTGTGTGTGTGTGTGTGTGTGTGTGTGTGTGTGTGTTTGTTGTACATCAAATCTCAAGGAGTGTGTATGTCAGCAACTTGGGCAGGGACACCAAGCACTGGTTGGACAGAGAGGGTGCTGAAGGTCTTGGCTTGGACACTCAACTGAGATCTTAACTCTATAGCTGTACAAGTGAGGAGTCTCACTGGGGATCTGGAGAAAGAGGGAGAAACTGGCCCCAGACTGACTGTGTTCCCTGTGTGCTCTTAAGGGAAATTGTGCTTAATTGTGCTTGATGCAGAGAGCTGCATCCGGAGATATTGTGTGTGTACCTGTTATCCTCCCAGTGAATGTTCCCCACAGATGCCAGGGGTGAGGATTGAGGCTCCTTGATTACTGGCCCAGAGGTGGTGGGTGTCAAAGAAAAGAGGGTACTCAGTGCCCCACATTAACCCACGTTTTTATTAAATTTACCTTAGTCACTTCACTAGGGTAAAATAGTATACTTGAATCAGGCAAGATCCCATGATAAAGTACATTGGATAAAGCACTGACTTTATTAGTGATAACAGCACAGTTGAACTGATATTATAGAATGACTGGCCATTAACATTCAAAAACGAGCATACTGATTGGTCAGCCCAACCAGTATGCCCTTCATAAATTAAGCATATACCAATGGAAAAAAGTCTAGCTGCCTGGACTTTCTTCTATTATGATACGCTATAACTTTTTTAGTTTTCTTGACCGTAAAAAAAAAAATAAATAAAATTTGAAATCTGAACAGTCTGGAGGTGTGAGAGAGACAGTACGGAGAAAATACTAGGAAAATAAGGTACGTTATTCAAAATTCAAGAAACATGCCTGATTTTCCATGCATTTTCTCCATCCTTTCTCTGTCGTACCTCTAAATTGTCTGAATTTCAACCTTTATTTTAAAAACAAACAAACAAAAAAAAAAGGAGCAATGGAGATCTTCCTTTCTCCCTTGCTTCCTTTCCAAAGCACTGATGTACTGCGTAAGTGTGGGAACAAAATCCCATACACATGCACAGTACATCAAGAAAGCCCTTGGATACATAAAGAAAGTGGAAGAACACCACTCCGCTGTTATACAAAGACATTATTTAAGAAAAGTAAGTAACCTTTTTCTTAAATAATGTCATTGCAAAAATAAATAAATAAATAGCAGTAGCCCATGCTGATTTACCCACACTCAGCCATGGATTATGGCTATATTATACAATGGCAGGTCATTAACATTCAGAAGCATGCACACTAATTGGTCAGCTTAACCAGCATGCCTGTTGTAAATCGAGCATATACCAGTAGAAAAAAATCCAGTCGCCTGGGCTTTCTTCTATTAATATATGCCACTAAGAGGTTGAGAGGTAGGTACGGAGGGCATAGAAAATACAAGGAAAATCTGGTGCATTGTACAAAACTAAAGAAATGTACCCTATTTTCCTTGTATTTTTGCCTGCTCTCATATCTCTAAATTGTATAAATTTCACGGTTTCTTTTTCTTAAAAAAAAGAAGCAACAGAGATTTTCCTATCTCCAGTGCTTGCTTTCCAAAGCACTGACGTACTACATAAGTATGGGAATGTAAGTCCCATATGGTGCATGCGCAGTACAACAACAAAGCCACATGATATGGAAACAATGTTGAAGAACACCACTGTGCCATTAAACAAACACATTATTTTAGAAAAGTAGGTAATTTTTTTCTTAAATAATGTCATTGTATAATAGCAATAACCAACGCCAAGGCGTGATATATTGCAGATTTACCCATGGTTGCCTTTGTTTAATCACTTGGGCTTTGCCTTTGTGATTAAACCACAACAACCATGGGTAAATCTTCAATATGCCACACCCAGTCATTGGTTATTGTTATAATTAATTCATTGTAAGCTAAGATAATGCAGTGTTTTCTAACCTTTGTGACCTTCCTAGCTCAGTCTGAGATGCTTGACTGTGTAAAACGTTGGACTCGTTCATTTGTGTCACATTTTTTACTACAGAGTCTGGAAGCAAATCTAGAATGGAAACTTATTCTCTGCATTTGTTAAATCTACCTAGTTACTGTCCAGTATTATTTATGTATTTATTGACATTTGATTACCGTGAAAGTCTTACTGGGTAGGAGCCCATTTTGAGTGGAGACCTGGTGAGAAAATGTCCAAAGTATTTAGAAACATTTTAAGAACAATAATTTTGCAGTCTTTAAAAATAATACAAAAAACAGCTACAGTTTAAATAATTATACCAAATTAGATATAATGTAAAAACACTGGCTAAGAATAGATGCAAGTTATATGATAATGATTTAATAGTTAGAGCTATTTTAGCCAGTTTATAGAGAAATTAAAGGTAAGTTAGTCCAATACAAATAGGAATTGTAACAAGAAGAGAGAGAGAGAGAAAAACATGCTTATGGTACATTTAGAGAGAAAGCCAGGAAAAATGTTGATAGAAGTAAGGAAGTGAGTGAAGAAGGGAGAGAAAGGAGGTGTAAGGTATGAATAGATATTTGTCCACATTTAGGGATACATTTTACCCTGGTGTTGAGCATGAATAGAGCCGGCTTTTGGCTAGGAAGTCTTTCAGAATGGTTTTGAAGGTTGGGAGGGAGGGTGTTTACCTGATGGATAGAGGTAAGGCATTTCAGACCTTAGCAATGTTGTATGAGCACAGACAGTGACCAGCAGATTTGATAGGTTTTTGGACAGACAGTAGTTTTTGGTCATTGGATTGTAATGACCAACTGGGAATGTAGTTGTGTAGAATGTTATTTAGTGCTGGACAAAGTGGATTGGTTACGGATAATTTTGTAGGTGGTAAGAAGTTTGCCAGCATTAGCATTATACTTGTTCATCAGAAGTGACATTATTTCCTGATGAAAAGGACTTTTTCTCAACTGATAAGAATTTATGTACAAGATTCCTGAGTCAGTCCCTTGACTTATTAAGAAGATGGTCCTGTGTTTTCCATAATAATACCTGAAATTAAATTATGCCATCTCCCAGGTATGTTCATGATGATAATTAGAGATTTCCTTGGATTCTATTTCATTGATAGAACTTCTCTACAAAATCACCCCTTTTCTTCTGAGCTGGGGTGAGCTAGAACATTTTCATATTTAAGAGGATCAGGATGTGAAGGCATTTGTATGAGCGATGTGGTGGTGCAGTTTCCGTCCACATCACACATTTTTTTTGCTTGTTTTTTACAACATACTTTTGATACTCAGAAATCAGCCATATCCATCCATGAAATACACCAAATCTTGTTTATTGTCTTTAGCATATGTGTTTATACTGAACACGTTTGCAAATTCTGTTTCTTTTTTTCTTCCAAACGCTGTTCCATTTTTACTAGTCCCACTCATTCAGAGTCTGGTACTAATATGTCTGCACAAGAATGGGACTGTTAACAATCATCCCTTATAACCATTAACTGTTGCTCTGTATTTCAGAAGAAAAACTGACATTTTATCTTCATTTTCCAGCATAATATTCAACAATGTCTTCAGACTTGTTGTGAAGATCTGAATAAATCATCCAGCAGAACCACTGGTTGTTCAGTGCCCTAATGCACTAGGGGAAGGAATTAATGATCTTTAATGGAATGACAGAATTACTGTGGCAAGTCATGTTCCATTATCTGCAGCAATTCGTTCAGGTAAATTATAATCCATACAATAGACTTCTTGGAATGTAGCTCTTCTCATGGTTGCGTGAGACATCATTTTTAATGTGCAGAACTGTAGCCAGTTTAAATATGGATCTGTTACAGCCATGAGCATGCTTTTTCACAATATGATATCTTTTTTAAGATCCACCCAGAAACTCCTATAATTGTCGTGCTACTTGTCTCAGCCTTTTATGCCGTATCTGACATGGCGCATGCACTTAACATACTTTCAATTTTCATTCTCGCTCACTTTTTTTTTTGTTTAATACTTTTCTCCTCCCGTTGTTTGATGATAGCTGTCTCTCCTGTTTTCCTGGATGGCTCATCTGTTCCTTTCCTGTGAGAGTATGCTGCATGAAATGTCATACAAGCATCCATTGCGAGTTTTCTGTTTATGGCCTAATCCCTTCTGGGAGTAGAAGGTGTATGACCTGTATGACAACAGGGACCATATGCCTTCCCCGCTGCTTCAGTGCACCTGCGATGAAGGCTATAGCACAACTGTTTAAGCCACAAGCAGGGTCACTGGGTCTGCAACCTGTCTTCCAAGGGACATCATGGCTGTCACAGCCCTGACCACCCCCTTCTCACTGGAAAAGCAAATAAACAAGAAATGCCTGAGACACTGATCGAGCCCAGGTCACCTGGGTGATACTCAGGGCTTTAACTCTTTGGACAAATGGACCTGGCACTTCTTTCAAGTTCTTCATTCAGCTATGACCATCAGACAAAAATAAATAAATAAGCTGTTTAGCTAGTTCTTTTTTTTTTTTGCAATAGTAAGTTGACTTGTGTGATATTCTTGCAATATGATTCTTCTCATTTTCAATCCAGTAGTTTCACAAATCCATCACAGAACACAACCTTTTTTTCCCAGGAGTTAAATTGTCTTTTATAAAACTTTTTGAAATCCTCATTTACAGTTATAGGCTGCCCTTTCATTACAAAGTTCAGTAAGCCTGGCATATCTTGGTCAAATGTAGAGGATCTGATATGTCATGTTTCATGCTATTTAGAAAGTATCCTGGGATACTGCCTGAGCCCATTAGTGCAGTGTTCTTGGCCTTAGAGAGAACATTAAAGACCTGTTCTCTAGTGATAGTGTGTGGGGGGGTATCTTTGATGGTATTTCCTGTGGAAACATTGAGGGGGAGACAGGGGTAAAGTAGGAGCTAAATTTGTCACCAGTAGTTTTGCTTTATCTTATTGCTCAGTATAGGCGTCTTCATTAAGAGTGAGCTCCACACACAAGTTTGAGGTTGTTGACATGACTAAAGAATGCCTAGGAGGCCAAATTTACATCACATTTGGTTTTGGTAGACTTTATTTGTCCTCTGAGTTATTTATTTAGTTTGATGACAGTGATTTTGTCATGCTGGGTGCTGCACCTCCTAATTTTTGCCCTGATTTTCTTCCTTCTGTTATACAGCCTACTGATGTTGTGATTCCACCAGGGCGGCTTGTTTTCTGAGTTAGTTCTGTACTTCTTCCCGATGGGTACAGTTAACTCTATGCTACTATTAACATGCTTTTATAGGATTTCTGTCAACAGTTCCACGTAGTCAGCAGAGTTATCAGGGTTAATGGGAGATTGAAGTTTTGTCAGGTTATCACTTAATAGTAGGAAGTTAGCCTTAGAGTAGTTGCTGAATATTTCAGTTAGCTGGGGTTCCAGGTTTTATTTTTACTTTAAAGAAGACCATTTTGTGGTCTGACCTTACCAGAGAGGTCATTATACTGGGGGGGGGGGGGGTGCAGCACACTTCCATATTATTGAGGACCAGATCCAGTATGCCTGCACACCTGGTTAGTTTGAGTTTACAAAATCCAGGAATCTTTGTGCCTGTACATTTGGTGTTTATGATTCCCAGTTAATAGTGGAATAATTAAAGTCACACATGAATATGGTACTGGGTTGGATGGTGAATGGTTTCAAAAAGTTTAAATACATGGTATGGATTTCCTTGGTCATAGAAAGGGGCACATTTAGCTTGCAAAGAAGTGGTACTGGATTTTGCCTATGATGATTTGAATGTGGAGAAGCTCAAGTGCATTGTCCTGTTTGACCAGCCTTGAGGTATATTTATTCAGTTAGATTTGAAAAAGGGAGGTGACTTAATTTTTTGCTACCTAAGTGTTGAGCCACTAATTTTAAAAAAGCAAAAGAGATTGGAAGGGGGTGGGCACTTTGTATTCTGGCTGTATGGAATACAGTGGGATGGCTAATAAATTTAAATAACTGAAGGGGAGTTGTTGTTCTTTCATCTTTTCCCGGTTAGAGGTCGCCACAGCGGAACTCCGGTCTACTAATGATTGTCAGTAGATTTTTACGGTGCTGAGGTGCCAGCCCGACGCCCAACCTTCAACGAAGGCATGCCCATTCACGCATGTCTTTCGAATGCTACTTGACCGCGGGGAGGACATGCAGACTCCACACAGAAGGCACTCCAGCTGAGAATCGAACGGGAGAACCTCTTGCTGTGAGGCAACAATGCTACCACTGCACCACCGTGGCTTAACTGAAGGAGAGTGATTTCACAAAATGATAATTTTGTGCTTACTCACTATAGCCTTTGAGAGAGGTGGGGGAAAGAAATATGTGGTCAAATTAACATAAGGGGCAGACAACTAGAAAGACAGTTGAGTTTGCAAATGCAACGGCACCAGGATGGGAGGGTGGAGAAATTTAATTTCTGTGTGAGTCACTGCAGACACAGCTGTGTTTTTTTTTTCCTAGTTTCCACCCTCAATTTCAAGTTTGTGGTAGACAGATTGGAGAATCTAAATTGTCCCCCTAGGGTGTGTGTGTGTGTGTGTGTGTGTAGCATGTATGTAATACAGAAGAAAGGCCTGGCAATCTACTTCTCTTCCTTACTTGCCTATTAAGCTCCATGGATGATGGCAACTATTGCTGGGGTCGGTATAGGAGCTGGATATGACTAGTAAGTATGAAGGGATGGGATCTCTATATTTACTCTTGTTTTGAAACAGTGTTTTATTACGACATGCTTATTTTATATTTTCATTTTTCCGTAGCTGTGGCATGTGGGCTTCTTATCATTAGAGACCTGTGGGTGCTGACTTTTACTATTACATCGATAACGAACTTTTTTTTTTTTTTTACTTTTGTAAAGTTTGCCTTTATTTCATCTGTATGTGCCATATCAAGAGGTAGCTGATGCTTCCTCATATTCTGTATTTGAATATTGTTGGAAGTTTTCGGCCCACCGAAAGTAGAAGTTTCCCCTAGCATGATTTACTGCAGATGCTACTTACAAATGTGTCTGTTAATACATCATTCTAATTTGCACGAAATTCAAATATTCCTATTCACAGCAGTTGGGATGGGGCAGAGGACGGGATAATGGTTAAGTTATTTCCCTCACAGACACAAGGTACAGACTTTGATTCTGACCTTTGAAAGGGGAATTGAATGACCCACAAGGCAGTTAGCCTAGTATAGTTTAGCAGCACACTACGACACAAGTCTCACTGGATTTCTGATTACAGTGATTAAACTGAAATCTCACTGCATGTATTAAAGCTTTAAGACTTCAAATATCTGTTTAACATTTATGTTATCTGCATGTAGGTTTTTTTCTTTATTTTTTCCTGTAGAACCAGGTTTTGAAGCAGTTCATATATGTCTGGGTCCATAACACTCAGTCATTTCTCTGAAGGGATTTTGTCCACCACAGAACACTGTCCAGTTCATTTTATATATGAAGATTCTGACACTTTGATTCTTCCCAAATATATCAACATTTTATGTCAGAAACCTCACTGCAACCATTTCTTTCATTTGTTGTATGCCAAGGAGAGACAAATGGAGACTAAGCATGCACTCTGAAGCCACCTCAATCTCTGAACAATGCCTATGTCCATAATGTCCTTTTATAGTTGTGGAGAGTCTCACAATTTATGTGGGCTTTTTTAATGCACCCTGTGATATATCACAGCAAAGGTGCTAAAATCAAAGGTTTGCCATTCAATGAGTTGCATATGTAAAGGCAGTCTTTGACCTAGGATGGGCCTGTGCTTTTTTTCTCACAACACAGAAGAGAATCTGGCTGGTTAAGCACATTACCGGCACAAGAATAAGTGACCAAGATTCATGAAGATTCACTGCACTTTTTCACAAGGCTTGTGCAGCTTGGTGGCACTGTATAGTGATGTTGGCAGTGACTACATATCCAAACTGGGATGGGCAATGGTACCATTAAGTTGGGTATCCTCTTGGGTACATGAATATAGCAACTGTGCAAACAGACACATCTGTACAATGAAACATTTGCACAGAAGACTACACAATTTGCATACAGGGACATAGCTCCAAGTAGAGCCAGCTGACCCATGTTTATTAGCAATTCAGATGCTTGACAGCACGGGTAGGAAGAGTGGGCCTGCACTTATGTACACCTCACAGCTGATCCCTGGTGGATGCTGGGGGTTCCCAGGGAGTGTTGTCCTTAGGGAGGCAAGGCTGTGGCTAAGTCATTATGTAGGTGGGAACTATACATCAGAATATCCATTGCCTGTATTTTCCAAAGATGGGACAGATGTGTGCATTGGGCAGGAATGGAGATGCATATTAAAAAAAACAAAATCTTCTCAGCAGCATTTTGATGCTTTCCGGGGTGTCTCAGTCTCCTCATCAGCCCTGAACGTGGGTTGGAAAAAGCCTGGGGGGGGGCTTCTGGGGTTCTGTATACCCAGTGGAGGATGAGATGTCTGTGGTAGCAGCTGATGGTCAACTGCGGAGAGAAAATGTGTAAACAAAAGAACAGGATAAAATCCATTGAGTGACCAGTTGCCACTTGCTATATATTACTTCACTGTGTGCTGCATCTCAGAATAAGTATGGTGTGTGTGTGTGTGTGTGTGTGTGTGTGTGTGTGTGTGTGTGTGTGTGTGTGTGTGTGTGTGTGTGTCTCTCTTTCTCTCTCTCTCTCTCGTTTATACACACTGCTGAACTGAAACTATGAAAATGTATTCACCGATCCCTTCATAAAGTCAGTAATTATCACTGCGATGGTCCCGTTCATAGCACCAAGCTTTCGGAATCGAAAGTCAATATTAGCGTCAATGTTTTGCAGGGGGGGCAAGCCCCCTTCACCCCCATGTAGGGAGCTGCACCCCCACACCCCCTGCAACTTAAATATACCAACTCCGAAATCGCAATACAGTGAGAAAAATAGGAAATTCCCCTCTCCCCACTGTACCGAGATCTACATTCGCAATGCCAAACTCATAATAACGAATACGGCTTTGCAGTTATTATTATGGTTCATAATATTGCAGTTTGGCATTGCGGACCTTGAGTGCTTTGATTTCAAACAAGTGGCAATCGTAAAACTGCCATTCCACATTTTGATTGTAAGTATATATATACAGGCTCTGCTGTGTGTGATAATACATGGATGGATAGTAAAGAAAAACAGACGGCAGATGCATGGTGATTGCGGAAATCTGGAAAATGGTAACAGTTTTAAATTTGGAGACTTATAAGTAAAAGTTTCAGAAGGGCAATCTAGGAGGTAGTATATAGGAAGCAGGGGAATGGGGGGTAGCTGTGTGAGGCGTTTAAATATAATTCTTAGAAGGGCAGTCTAGGAGTCAGTATATAGGAAGCATGGGAATGGGGGGTAACTGATTCAAAAGGAGCAGAGTAATTGTTTGCTTTTACTGTCCGCGTTTAGTTTCAATTTGTTTTTATAATTCTGAGTCTTGTAATTAAAAGACTCAGAATTCAGTAGGAAGCCTTTGAAAAAAGTACAAGCTATTGGGATTGATATTAGGAAGTGGTTATGCCCAGCTGGACATTGGGTGGGGTACCAGAAGCAAGAAGCCATCGGCCACAGAAGCCCAGGGAGACATCACTGTGATCCATCTCCGTATGACTTGGTTGTGGCATAGTCATACTGGAGTAAGTCCTGAGAGGTATCAAGGCAACAGAAGTGAGGTTTGAGCAGGCTGAATATGTGCTCTCTGATATTGTAGGTTTCTGCACGTACAGTGTTATACTGGCGTTTGGCTGCACACTGTGGGGTCTCTCTGGGGATCATAAGCAAAAAGTGTGTAGCAGATATTCACCATCGCATGCATCAAATTGTGTGTGTGTGTGTGTGTGTGTGTGTGTGTGTGTGTGTGTGTGTGTGTGTGTGTGTGTGTGTGTCTGTTGGGAGGATAGTCCATTTGGACACACTATATGTACAGTCATATAAGTTAATGCTGATCACAGTGCCTACATTTACCACCTAGATGGCCCTGTGGAATATTGAAAAGTGTTGACATAGGTGACACCTGTACCATATATATTGAGTAATGCAGTGTGTCTGTGTGCCCCATGCAGACACTTTGGATATAATCTCGCATGCTTCACATATTATCTTGCAGTTAACAGAATGGTAACCCTTTACTCTTAACAAACGTTTGTGACTGTGGGCCAGGTGTCACATTTATTGTTATGTGTGTGAGATCTAGTGTGGGCCAGGCAGCACTTTTATTGTTGTGTCTGTGACATCTATCGTGGAGCAGGTGGCACCTTTATTTTTATGTGTGTGAGATCTATGGAAGACAGTGTTGTAGAAGGCTTACATGTCATCGGCTTTCTCCTTTAGTGTGAAGCATGTCATCAGCTGTCGCCTGTAGTGTGATGCATGTCATCAGCTGTCGCCTGTAGTGTGCTTGGAAACCATATGTGCACTGCCACTTGCGGAACCATTATGTTAAGGAACTTTTTAAGTATTCTAGAGGCAGAGCTGTGGGAGATATCCAGCATGTCTCTTATCGGGCTCAGAAAGTTCCATGTAGCTAGGGTAGAAAGAGTTATACATACTTTGGTCTCCAGAAGTATGAGAAGACCACACATTCCTATACATTCTTTATGTGTGTGATGCATGTCAGCCACAGTCTGTACAATGCCCCACTCTAACTGGAAGAGATTAGTGATCTGATTGCTGACGTTATGGTAAGTCACCCACTGGCAGTACAGTTTCCTTTGGTGACTGAAGCCTCCTCATGCCTAACACTGGTAAGCACCACACTAATCACTAATGCATACTGCCGCGCAACTGAGACTGTTAACCTTTTCCTTCTCACTGTCTGCAGTGCCAGTACTTTGTTTGCTTTACCCATCCATAGTCCGTCTCATGCTTAGTACACAGTTTCTCCAACATTTGCATATTATTATGGCCTCCTTTCAGTACATGGTTTCATTTTCATGTCATTATGAGGTCAGTTTCTGCAGTGCACTTACACTCCTATTACTGTGGTGCATCATGGGACTACGAATTGACATCATCCTTTTTGTGGCATGTTCCTGCACATCTGCCAGCTGTGTGCTGTGCAGAAAAGTAGTGCACCTTTTTTCTCACACCTGACGTTCCTAGGAATTATTGGAATTAAGATTACCCATGAACATCCCTCCGTGAAAGATAAGCATGGAGAGGTCAACCAGTGCCTGTTCTGTGGGAAATGTTTGTTACATAGCTGTCTCACCAAGTTAGTCTTGTCACAGTAAAAAGCCTGCCTAAAAAAAAATAGTCTTGTCACAGTAAACAGCCTGCCTAAAAAAAAAAACGGTTTTAATATAAATGGTCAATTCCTAGTACTAACCTGTGTTTAAAAATCTTCCAGAAATATGCTTTATAGAGAGGTGGCATTAGGGGTGCAATGTTTTGGAATTAATTGTGTCAATTTCCTAAGTAAGGTAGGCACTGAGGTTTGTTGAAGTTTTCCTAAGGAAAGCACTGTCCATGTGAATCTGTACAATCCTTAGCTCTCTTTTAGCAGAAGTCAGCATCACAGAGCTGGTTTACATCAGCAAGTAAAGGCGACGAGTCATTCATATCCCATCTGCAGGTGAACAGGGAGAGTCGATTTCTGCATTCTGACATAGTCGCTGTATGACTTTTGCATCAAAGTGTCTGTGAAGGTAAGGTGAGGAAGACCATAGTGTACAATTCATGTGGAATAGTTGCGGGTGTCTGTGATAACCAGTCCCTCTCAGTCATGGAGAGGTTCACAGCTGCATCTTTATGCATCCCTGCACAGCCTGGGACTAATTCTTCATTTCACCAACTCCCACCAGGTTTCTTGTTTTAAAGTATATTTTGAAATTAATCCTCATTAGTATTCTAAAATGTGCACATTGATTGGACAGAGCGATCAAAGTGCACATTGTAAATTGAGCATTACTAATAGAAAAAATCCAGAAGCCAAACATAAACCAGTGAAGCATGCCACTAAACTAAATAAAATAATGAGTGCCACTCGGAACCGAGGCCATTGTCATTGCCATGTACACAGGTGCAGAATGCTCTAAAAATAGTAAAAATGACAAATGAAAATGTCACAGCTGATCATTACTGCTTTCCATGCATTTACAGAAAAGAAAAAACTAGAGTTTCTGTTCACAAACTGCATAGAAAGCGGTAAGACATGGAAATAAATTAAAAATGTTCAATTAATCACTTCAAAAAAGTCAAATAATAAATCGGAAAATCCTCAACTGCACTATAACAGAACATGTTTGTGTCATAGCATCACACTTTAATATAATAACCCCCACAGCCACATTATAAAAATAGTCAAATACAGACAAATATAGTATATTTGATCAGCTTCCAAAATCCCATTATAAATTACCAGTACAACTTATAAAAATGAACTTTAAAGAAACCAGCAAAACATTAAAGTTATAACCATGCTAAACAAAGCAATATATAAAATGAAAGGAATGTATGTAAGGGGAACTTTTTTGTACTGTAAGATGGAAGAGCATGCAGTAGCCAAAAAATAAAATAAAAATAAATGAACACAATGCTCAATATTATGCAAAAGTAACACAATTGCATAATACCAGTAACTTGTGGATGGATGTGGGGAATGTTGGGTTTATTCATATTTGTCATAGGTTGGTTATGTGTGCAAAAGTGGCCAAATCATGCAGACCATGGGGTAAACAAAGCAGTGCCTTACCCAGCCATAGGTTATAAGGTTATTGCTAAGTTGTCCTGACACTGACTTTAAAGTGGAAACTCCATGCTCAGAATGCCCAGATGAGTTGCTACATAGGCACTGCTTTGTAAGCTGTGTGCATCTCTGTCTGTTTGCTTGTTTGTTTAGAATGTGTTTGCATCCTTCTTGTTTCCTGGCTGTGTACCACAGACTGCTGTAAAGCCTTCAGCCTCCTCCTCTTCCTCTGTCTACAGAGAACGAGCGCAGTGGTATTTATGGTAACACAACAAGTACAGCATCAACGTATAGTGGTTTGCATTCATGTAACTGAAACCACTGTTCTTCCATCTGTACCCTCATCCCAAGGTATCTACACATTAAAACTTGCTCATTACCGCTGCCTGCCATCAGCTCTGACTTGGAACCCAGGGGACAAGTTGGAAGTCAGTTTTCTCAGAGCTTGCAGGTTCACTAGGACATCACTAGTGAATTGTGGATGCTATTTCTTGTGATGGTCAATGTTGCTAGAACTTGATTGTCCTGCTCCCCCACTCTTATCCCGTGATTGGGACCTGTTGTGTCATGTGGTGCATTGCCATTGCTATATTTTGGCAACCCTTCTTAGGTATAGTGACGTTATTTCTGATGCATTTTCCTTTGCCTTTCAAGTAATTGTGGGGATTCAGACTTAGCTGGGATCTCAGTGCCTTCAGTACTTTTTTCATTTGTCAGCCTCACTCAGGACTGTGACCTTTACAGTCAGATTTTTCAGTGTAGCTGCATTTACAGGGTCTTTAGATACGCTTGATGCTTGTTGGCACATCAGTTTCAATGCCTTGTGACACAACTCGCAGTTAAAGAGGAATGATTTAATTTTCAAGGTGTTTCCTGTAAGGGTGCTGTTTTTTTTTATTCAGGATGTTCACCATATGTATGGTAGCTTCCACAGGTATGCTGATGCACAGTCTCTTGTGTAACTGGTTTCTGATACTTGCTTTCTGTTTGACGCTATCACAGGTGAAAGCACAGATATGTAGCTGCAGTCCTTCCTGCATGCTGTGGCAAACAGGAATGGATCGACTTTGTGTTCACTGCTGTGTTTTCAGCTTCTTTTCAGTGGAAAGAGAGCACTGTTTTCCTGCGGATGCAACCGCATACAGTTTGCTTATGTCACCAGGGGCTGATGTCCATCCATGTTGCCAGGCCATGCATATAGTGAAAGGTTGAGTATGTCTAGCTTGTCTTTTCCAGAATGGGAGGAGCAGTAATTTGATCCTATAGAGGCATGTGGGAATGGCTAAGAACAGCTACAGCAGATGAATCTCGGCCCAAAAGTATGGCATGTACAACAGGGTATCTGCATGGTGTTTCCCACTGGTGCCACATCTATCCAGCCAGGTTTGGCCCTTATAGGGTCATAGGTGATTACTTGGGGATTGACCCTATGATTATTTGGCTAGTGACCCTAAAGGACCTTTTTAAGCCTAAACATGCTTACCGAATGTATTTGGCAAGTGCTGATACCCCTTTTGTTATAGGGAGTATAGTTTGGGTGTGAGTGGTCGAGCATTTACAAGTGTCTTCTTTCTGATAGGGCCATTGAAGTAAATTTTCATTTCCCCATCCACTGATCCAAGTTGTGCCTGAATAAATGCAGGGAGGAATTCTGCTTTGCATGGATGGGAAGCCTGTTCCAGAGAAGGGATAGTCTCTGAGACGCATACCTGTCCATCCAAAATGTCTTATATATGTTGCAGATGAGGTTTAGGACCCTAGATCAGGTGTTTCTGATGGTACATGTTTTATGGGTATGCCCCAAGTCCATAAAGGCTAGATAACAGAGTAATGTAACTTTCAGGAACAGATTGCTTCTTAGCAGTCTGTAAGAGACCATGTTCAAGAATAAGGCTTTGAGGTGGTCTGAGTAGAGCATGTTGTCTATACCATATACTTTTTGTGAGGAACCATTGTAAACACTCCATTCGTTGCATATGCCTGGCTAGGTACATACCGAAGGGAGCATTGTATAAAATGAGTGGTCTAAGGAGGAGTAAGTACAATGGAACAATGGCATCTTTGGACCTAGATGCCATATCCTTGCTTATAAATTGCACATTATGGAATTAATTCCTTACTACAGCAGACACATGATAGTCAAAGGCCAAGTTACTGTCTGCATGTGTTCCAAGTACCTGACAAATGGATCAACTCTTAGGGGTGTATTATCAATGCAGTCATTTTCAGGGGTGATTGTCTTTCCAAAAAATGCTATTACACATTTGTTTTACATTGAGTTTGATTGAATGATTTGGTATGTGGTAAGCAGACAAAGCAAAAAAAACCAAAAAATACATGTGGAAGCAAGCTCCTCATATTCCCCAAACTTTATATTCTAACTCCAAGATAGCTGCTTGTCCAGAAATTGAAAGTAGTGACTACACTGGCCTTTGTTAAATAAAAAAAAAGTTTTTTTCTAATGTCACAGTTTGTTTTCTGTCATCATTGAATTTAGGGTCACAACTCCATGATGATCAGCAGTCGTACTGCCTCTTGAGTTATGGGCCAGCAGCCCCATTCCTTGCGTTGCTGGGAGTTGAGACATGCTCACTCACTACCCTAAATTCAGTTCTTCTCACTAGAGATTTTAAGGAGACTCACCAAGTATCTACACTCCATATTCAGTGCCTCCAGTCAGAAAGGTCTGATAAAGCTTGCTGTGTCTCAGACTCTTGAAAACTATTTCAGAGCCCTTGGAAAATATTAGACAAGTATCACTCGGGCCTTAGAAGATCTGTCAGACTCTCATTTTAGAGGTGCCTTTCACTTACAGTAACATTTGCAGCAGCTCCAGAAACTTCAGGAATGATGGATCCTAGGAAGCAGAATTTGTATGTAAAGGTTTAGTAGATGATATCAATTTTCTTTGTATTGCAAGCCACTGTCTGCTGCTTGGTGACATATTATTGTATATGGAAATCAGGTTAGTTACTTAGTACCTATACAAAGTGTATGGTGATATTTAATTGTGTGTAGACACCAGGTTAGTTACTTAGTACCTATACAAAGTGTATGGTGATATTTAATTGTGTGTAGACACCAGGTTAGTTCCTTGGTACTTGTACACAGTGTATGGTGATATTTAATTGTGTGTAGACACCAGGTTAGTTCCTTGGTACCTGTACACAGTGTGTGGTGATATTTAATTGTGTGTAGACACCAGGTTAGTTCCTTGGTACTTGTACACAGTGTGTGGTGATATTTAATTGTGTGTAGACACCAGGTTAGTTCCTTGGTACTTGTACACAGTGTATGGTGATATTTAATTGTGTGTAGACACCAGGTTAGTTCCTTGGTACTTGTACACAGTGTGTGGTGATATTTAATTGTGTATAGACACCAGGTTAGTTCCTTGGTACTTGTACACAGTGTGTGGTGATATTTAATTGTGTGTAGACACCAGGTTAGTTCCTTGGTACTTGTACACAGTGTGTGGTGATATTTAATTGTGTGTACACACCAGGTTAGTTCCTTGGTACTTGTACACAGTGTGTGGTGATATTTAATTGTGTGTAGACACCAGGTTAGTTCCTTGGTACTTGTACACAGTGTGTGGTGATATTTAATTGTGTGTAGACACCATGTTAGTTACTTAGTACCTATACAAAGTGTATGGTGATATTTAATTGTGTGTAGACACCAGGTTAGTTACTTAGTACCTATACACAGTGTGTGGTGATATTTAATTGTGTGTAGATACCAGGTTAGTTCCTTGGTACCTGTACACAGTGTGTGGTGATATTTAATTGTGTGTACACACCAGGTTAGTTCCTTGGTACTTGTACACAGTGTGTGGTGATATTTAATTGTGTATAGACACCAGGTTAGTTCCTTGGTACTTGTACACAGTGTGTGGTGATATTTAATTGTGTGTAGACACCAGGTTAGTTCCTTGGTACTTGTACACAGTGTGTGGTGATATTTAATTGTGTGTAGACACCAGGTTAGTTCCTTGGTACTTGTACACAGTGTGTGGTGATATTTAATTGTGTGTAGACACCAGGTTAGTTCCTTGGTACTTGTACACAGTGTATGGTGATATTTAATTGTGTGTAGACACCAGGTTAGTTCCTTGGTACTTGTACACAGTGTGTGGTGATATTTAATTGTGTGTAGACACCAGGTTAGTTCCTTGGTACTTGTACACAGTGTGTGGTGATATTTAATTGTGTGTACACACCAGGTTAGTTCCTTGGTACTTGTACACAGTGTGTGGTGATATTTAATTGTGTGTAGACACCAGGTTAGTTCCTTGGTACTTGTACACAGTGTGTGTAGACACCAGGTTAGTTCCTTGGTACTTGTACACAGTGTGTGGTGATATTTAATTGTGTGTACACACCAGGTTAGTTCCTTGGTACTTGTACACAGTGTGTGGTGATATTTAATTGTGTATAGACACCAGGTTAGTTCCTTGGTACTTGTACACAGTGTGTGGTGATATTTAATTGTGTGTAGACACCAGGTTAGTTCCTTGGTACTTGTACACAGTGTGTGGTGATATTTAATTGTGTGTAGACACCAGGTTAGTTCCTTGGTACTTGTACACAGTGTGTGGTGATATTTAATTGTGTGTAGACACCAGGTTAGTTCCTTGGTACTTGTACACAGTGTGTGGTGATATTTAATTGTGTGTACACACCAGGTTAGTTCTTTGGTACTTGTACATAGTGTGTGGTGATATTTAATTGTGTGTAGACACCAGGTTAGTTCATTGGTACTTGTACACAGTGTATGGTGATATTTAATTGTGTGTAGACACCAGGTTAGTTCCTTGGTACTTGTACACAGTGTGTGGTGATATTTAATTGTGTGTAGACACCAGGTTAGTTCCTTGGTACTTGTACACAGTGTGTGGTGATATTTAATTGTGTGTACACACCAGGTTAGTTCCTTGGTACTTGTACACAATGTGTGGTGATATTTAATTGTGTGTAGACACCAGGTTAGTTCCTTGGTACTTGTACACAGTGTGTGGTGATATTTAATTGTGTGTAGACACCAGGTTAGTTCCTTGGTACTTGTACACAGTGTGTGTAGACACCAGGTTAGTTCCTTGGTACTTGTACACAGTGTGTGGTGATATTTAATTGTGTGTACACACCAGGTTAGTTCCTTGGTACTTGTACACAGTGTGTGGTGATATTTAATTGTGTGTAGACACCAGGTTAGTTCCTTGGTACTTGTACACAGTGTGTGGTGATATTTAATTGTGTGTAGACACCAGGTTAGTTCCTTGGTACTTGTACACAGTGTGTGGTGATATTTAATTGTGTGTAGACACCAGGTTAGTTCCTTGGTACTTGTACACAGTGTGTGGTGATATTTAATTGTGTGTAGACACCAGGTTAGTTCCTTGGTACTTGTACACAGTGTGTGGTGATATTTAATTGTGTGTACACACCAGGTTAGTTCCTTGGTACTTGTACACAGTGTGTGGTGATATTTAATTGTGTGTAGACACCAGGTTAGTTCCTTGGTACTTGTACACAGTGTGTGGTGATATTTAATTGTGTGTACACACCAGGTTAGTTCCTTGGTACTTGTACACAGTGTGTGGTGATATTTAATTGTGTGTAGACACCAGGTTAGTTCCTTGGTACTTGTACACAGTGTGTGGTGATATTTAATTGTGTGTCGACACCAGGTTAGTTCCTTGGTACTTGTACACAGTGTGTGGTGATATTTAATTGTGTGTAGACACCAGGTTAGTTCCTTGGTACTTGTACACAGTGTGTGGTGATATTTAATTGTGTGTACACACCAGGTTAGTTCCTTGGTACTTGTACCCAGTGTGTGGTGATATTTTCTTTTGTCCAGACACCAGGTTAGTTCCTTGGTGCCTGCACACAATGTATGGTGGCATTTTATTGTGTGTGGACACCAGGTTAGTTCCTTGATTCCTGTACACATTGTAAGGTGACATATTATTTTGTGTGTGGACATCAGGGCAGTTCCTTGGTATGTGTACACAGTGTATGGTGACATATTACTGTGTGTGGAAACCAGGTTAGTTCCTTGGTACCTGTACTCAGTGTATGGTGACATTTTATTGTGTGTGGACTTCAGGTTAGTTCCTTGGTACCTGTACACAGTGTATGATGACATATTATTGTGTATGGACATCAGGGTAGTTCCTTGGTACCATTACACAGTGTATGGTGACATATTATTGTGTGTGGACATAAGGATTAGCTCCTTTGTACCTGTACACAGTATATGGTGAAAATGTATTGTGTGTGAACATCAGGTTAGTTCCTTGGTACATGTAAACAGTGTACAGTGACATTTTACTGTGTGTGGACATCGAGTTAGTTCCATGGTACCCATACACAGTGTAGGATGGCATTTTATTATGTATAGGTTTCGGGTTAGTTGCATGTTAACTGTACAAAGTGTATGATGATAATTTATTGTGTGTGGACATAAGGTTATTTCCCTGGTACCTGTACACAGTGTATGGTGACATATTATTATGTGAGGACATCAGCTGGTACCTGTGCACAGTGTATGGTGACATATTATTGTGTGTAGACATCAGGTTAGCTCCCTGGTACCCATACACAGTATATGATGACATTTTATTATGTATGGATTTCGGTTAGTTGCATGCTACCTGTACAAAGTATATGGTGATATTTTCTTTTGTCCAGACATCAGGTTTGTTCCCAGGTACCTGTATACGGTGTATGGTGACATATTATTGTGTGAGGACATCGGGTTAGTTCCATGGTACCCATACACAGTGTATGATGACATTTTGTTATGTATGGGTTTCGGGTTAGTTGCATGCTACCTGTACAATGTGTACGGTGATAATTTATTGTGTGTGGACATCAGGTTATTCCTTGGTACCTGTACACAATGTATGGTGACATATTAATTTGTGTGGACACCAGGTCAGTTGCTTGGTACCCATACAGAATGTATGGTGACATATTATTTTGTGTGGACAACAGGTTACTTGTTTGCTACCTGTACAGAGTGATTGGTGACATTTTAATTTTTGCAGACATCAGGTTAGCTCCATGGTGCTTGTAGATAGTGTCTGTTGACATGTTATTGTGTGTGGACACCACATTACTTCCTTGGTGCCTCTACACAGTGTATGGTGACCTATTATTGCGTGTGGACATCAGATTAGTTCCTTACTACATGCACACAGTGTATGATGACATTTCATTGTGTGTAGACACCAGGTTAGTTCCTTGGTACTTGTACACAGTGTGTGGTGATATTTAATTGTGTGTACACACCAGGTTAGTTCCTTGGTACTTGTACACAGTGTGTGGTGATATTTAATTGTGTGTAGACACCAGGTTAGTTCCTTGGTACTTGTACACAGTGTGTGGTGATATTTAATTGTGTGTACACACCAGGTTAGTTCCTTGGTACTTGTACACAGTGTGTGGTGATATTTAATTGTGTGTAGACACCAGGTTAGTTCCTTGGTACTTGTACACAGTGTGTGGTGATATTTAATTGTGTGTAGACACCAGGTTAGTTCCTTGGTACTTGTACACAGTGTGTGGTGATATTTAATTGTGTGTAGACACCAGGTTAGTTCCTTGGTACTTGTACACAGTGTGTGGTGATATTTAATTGTGTGTACACACCAGGTTAGTTCCTTGGTACTTGTACACAGTGTGTGGTGATATTTAATTGTGTAGACACCAGGTTAGTTCCTTGGTACTTGTACACAGTGTGTGGTGATATTTAATTGTGTGTACACACCAGGTTAGTTCCTTGGTACTTGTACACAGTGTGTGGTGATATTTAATTGTGTGTAGACACCAGGTTAGTTCCTTGGTACTTGTACACAGTGTGTGGTGATATTTAATTGTGTGTCGACACCAGGTTAGTTCCTTGGTACTTGTACACAGTGTGTGGTGATATTTAATTGTGTGTAGACACCAGGTTAGTTCCTTGGTACTTGTACACAGTGTGTGGTGATATTTAATTGTGTGTACACACCAGGTTAGTTCCTTGGTACTTGTACACAGTGTGTGGTGATATTTTCTTTTGTCCAGACACCAGGTTAGTTCCTTGGTGCCTGCACACAATGTATGGTGGCATTTTATTGTGTGTGGACACCAGGTTAGTTCCTTGATTCCTGTACACATTGTAAGGTGACATATTATTTTGTGTGTGGACATCAGGGCAGTTCCTTGGTATGTGTACACAGTGTATGGTGACATATTACTGTGTGTGGAAACCAGGTTAGTTCCTTGGTACCTGTACTCAGTGTATGGTGACATTTTATTGTGTGTGGACTTCAGGTTAGTTCCTTGGTACCTGTACACAGTGTATGATGACATATTATTGTGTATGGACATCAGGGTAGTTCCTTGGTACCATTACACAGTGTATGGTGACATATTATTGTGTGTGGACATAAGGATTAGCTCCTTTGTACCTGTACACAGTATATGGTGAAAATGTATTGTGTGTGAACATCAGGTTAGTTCCTTGGTACATGTAAACAGTGTACAGTGACATTTTACTGTGTGTGGACATCGAGTTAGTTCCATGGTACCCATACACAGTGTAGGATGGCATTTTATTATGTATAGGTTTCGGGTTAGTTGCATGTTATCTGTACAAAGTGTATGATGATAATTTATTGTGTGTGGACATAAGGTTATTTCCCTGGTACCTGTACACAGTGTATGGTGACATATTATTATGTGAGGACATCAGCTGGTACCTGTGCACAGTGTATGGTGACATATTATTGTGTGTAGACATCAGGTTAGCTCCCTGGTACCCATACACAGTATATGATGACATTTTATTATGTATGGATTTCGGGTTAGTTGCATGCTACCTGTACAAAGTATATGGTGATATTTTCTTTTGTCCAGACATCAGGTTTGTTCCCAGGTACCTGTATACGGTGTATGGTGACATATTATTGTGTGAGGACATCGGGTTAGTTCCATGGTACCCATACACAGTGTATGATGACATTTTGTTATGTATGGGTTTCGGGTTAGTTGCATGCTACCTGTACAATGTGTACGGTGATAATTTATTGTGTGTGGACATCAGGTTATTCCTTGGTACCTGTACACAATGTATGGTGACATATTAATTTGTGTGGACACCAGGTCAGTTGCTTGGTACCCATACAGAATGTATGGTGACATATTATTTTGTGTGGACAACAGGTTACTTGTTTGCTACCTGTACAGAGTGAATGGTGACATTTTAATTTTTGCAGACATCAGGTTAGCTCCATGGTGCTTGTAGATAGTGTCTGTTGACATGTTATTGTGTGTGGACACCACATTACTTCCTTGGTGCCTCTACACAGTGTATGGTGACCTATTATTGCGTGTGGACATCAGGTTAGTTCCTTACTACATGCACACAGTGTATGATGACATTTCATTGTGTGCGGACACCAGGTTTGTTCCTTGGTACCTGTACACATTTTATGGTGACATATTATTGTGTGAGGACATCACGTGGTACCTGTGCACAGTGTATGGTGACATGTTATTGTGTATGGACACCAGGTTAGTTCCTTGGTACATGTACACAGTGTATGGTGACATTTTACTGTTTGTGGACATCAGGTTAATTCCATTTTTCTTGTATGCAGTGTATGGTGACATTTTATTGTATGTCGACACCAGGTTAGTTTCTTGGTACCTGTACACAGTGTATGGTGACATATTATTGTGTATGGACATCAGGATAGTTCCTTGGTACCATTACACAGTGTATGGTGACATTTTATTGTGTGTAGACATCATGTTATTTCGTTGGTACCTCTACATAGTTTATGGTGACATTTTATTGTGAGGACACTAGATGAGTTTTTTGGTACCTTTACACAGTGTACGGTGACATATTATTGTGTGTGGACATTAGGTTAGTTCCTTACTACCTGTACACAGTGTATGGTGGCATATTATTGTGTGTGGACAGCACGTTAGTTCCATTGTATGTGCGCACAGTGTATGGTGACATATTATTGTGTGTGGACATCAGGTTAGTCCAATGGTACTGGTTCTCAATATATGGTGAGATTTTTTTGTGTGTGGACTTCAGGTTAGTTCCATGGCACCTGTACATAGTGCATTATGACATTTTATTGTGTGTGGACTTCGGGTTAGTTCCTTGATACCTGTACACAGTGTATGCTGATATTTTAGTATGTGTGGACATTAGGTTAGTACAGTGGTACCTGTACACAGTGTATGGTGACATTTTATTGTTTGTGGAGACCAGGTTAGTTCCTTGGTGCCTGTACACAGTGTATGATGACATATTATTGTGGGAGGGCATCAGGTGGTACCTGTACACAGTGTATGGTGACATTTTATTGTGTGTGGACTTCAGATTAGTTACATGACACCTGTACATAGTACATTGTGACACTGTATTGTGTGTGGACTTCGGGTTAGTTCCTTGATACCTGTACACAGTGTATGTTGATATTTTAGTATGTATGGACATGAGGTTAGTGCAGTGGTACCTGTACACAGTGTATGGTGACATTTTATTGTTTGTGGAGACCAGGTTAGTTCCTTGGTGCCTGTACACAGTGTATGATGACATATTATTGTGGGAGGGCATCAGGTGGTACCTGTACACAGTGTATGGTGACATTTTATTGTGTGTGGACTTCAGGTTAGTTACATGACACCTGTACATAGTACATTGTGACACTGTATTGTGTGTGGACTTCGGGTTAGTTCCTTGGTACCTGTACACAGTGTATGTTGATATTTTAGTATGTGTGGACATGAGGTTAGTGCAGTGGTACCTGTATACAGTGTATGGTAACATTTTATTGTTTGTGGAGACCAGGTTAGTTCCTTGGTGCCTGTACACAGTGTATGATGACATATTATTGTGGGAGGGCATCAGGTGGTACCTGCACACAGTGCGTGGTGATATTTTATTATGTGTGGACATCAAGTTAGTTAAGTGGTACCTGTACACAGTGTATGTTGATATTTTATTTTGTTTGGGCATCAGGTTAGTTCCCTGGTAGCTGTACACAGTGTGTGGTGACATTTTATTGTGTGTGGACATCAGGGTAGTTCCTTGATGCCTGTATATCATGTATGGTGACATATTATTGTGTGTGGACATCAGATTACTTCCTTAGTGCCTGTACACAGTGTATGGTGACATGTTATTGTGCGAGGACATGAGCTGGTACCTGTGCGCAGTGTATGGTGACATATCATTGTATGTAGACATCAGGTGCATTCAGTGGTACCTGTATTCAGTGTATGTTGAAATTTTATTGTGTGCGGACTTCAGGTTAGTTAGATGTTACCTGTACACAGTGTATAGTGATATTTTATTGTGTGTAGACACCAGGTTAGTTCCTTGGTACCTGTGCACAGTTTATGGTGACATTTTACTGTTTGTGGACATCAGGTTAATTCCATCTTTCTTGTATACAGTGTATGGTGACATTTTATTGTATGTAGACACCAGGTTAGTTTCTTGGTACCTGTACACAGTGTATGGTGACATATTATTGTGTATGGACATCAGGGTAGTTCCTTGGTACCATTGCACAGTTTATGGTGACATTTTATTGTGTGTGGACATCAGGTTAATTCCATCTTTCTTGTACACATTGTATGGTGACATTTTATTGTGTGTGGACATCATGTTATTTCGTTGGTACCTCTACATAGTTTATGGTGACATTTTATTGTGAGGACACTAGATGAGTTTTTTGGTACCTTTACACAGTGCATGGTGACATATTATTGTGTGTGGACATTAGTTTAGTTCCTTAGTACCTGTACACAGTATATGGTGGCATATTATTGTGTATGTAGACAGCAGGTTAGTTCCATTGTACGTGCACACAGTGTATGGTGACATATTATTGTGTGTGGACATCAAGTTAGTCCAGTGATACTGGTTCTCAATATATGGTGAGATTTTTTTGTGTGTGGACTTCGGGTTAGTTCTATGGCACCTGTACATAGTGCATTATGACATTTTATTGTGTGTGGACTTCGGGTTAGTTCCTTGATACCTGTACACAGTGTATGCTGATATTTTAGTATGTGTGGACATGAGGTTAGTGCATTGGTACCTGTACACAGTGTATGGTGATATTTTATTGTTTGTGGAGACCAGGTTAGTTCCTTGGTGCCTGTACACAGTGTATGATGACATATTATTGTGGGATGGCATCAGGTGGTACCTGTACACAGTGTATGGTGACATTTTATTGTGTGTGGACTTCAGGTTAGTTACATGACACCTGTACATAGTACATTGTGACACTGTATTGTGTGTGGATTTCAGGTTAGTTCCTTAGTACCTGTACACAGTGTATGGTGAGATATTATTGTGTATGGACATCAGGTTAGTTCCACAGTCCCTGTACACAGTGTGTGGTGACATATTATTGTGTGTGAACATCAGATTAGTTCCTTGGTGCATGTACACAGTGTGGTGACATATTATTGTGTGTGGACTTCAGGTTAGTTAGATGTTATCTGTACACAGTGTATGGTAACATTTTGTTGTATGTGGACTTTAGGGTAGTTCCCTGGCACTTGTACACAGTGTATTGTGACATATTATTGTTTGTGGACATCAGGTTAGTTCCTTGGTACCCGTACGCAGTGTACTGTGACATATTATTTTGTGTGTGAATATCAGGGTAGTTCCTTTTTTATGTGTACACAATGTATGGTAACATATTATTGTGCGTGGAAACCAGGTTAGTTCCTTGGTGCCTGTACACAGTGTGTGGTGGCATTTTATTGTGTGTGGACACCAGGTTAGTTCCTTGATACCTGTCCACAGTATGCGGTGTCATATTATTTTGTATGTGGACATCAGGGTAGTTCACCCCCCTCTCACCACCTAAATGGCCCATCTCAATACCGGAAGATTGCCAAATTCCAGTAATAACGGCCACACAGGTACAAAACGCACTCTCTAAAGCCAAGAATACAGCATCCATGGGACCAGATGACATCCCGGGCTGTGTACTACATGAACTACAATATGAACTGGCACCTCACCTAAGTGTCATGTTTAATCATAGCCTCACCTCAGGTTTCGTGCCCACTGAGTGGCGCAGAGCTACAGTTATCCCAATCCACAAGGGGGGATCCACCTTGGATCCCGGAAACTACCATCCCATCAGTCTGACAAGCCTTAGCTGCAAGGCCATGGAGCGTATTATCATGGAACTTATAAACAAAGACATTGGCAAC
The DNA here is from genome assembly GCF_019279795.1 of Protopterus annectens. Classification (NCBI taxonomy): domain Eukaryota; kingdom Metazoa; phylum Chordata; order Ceratodontiformes; family Protopteridae; genus Protopterus; species Protopterus annectens. The sequence goes on from NC_056748.1 coordinate 39,540,210, forward strand.
CTTCAAACACTGGACCCCACCCAGTTTGGGTTTGTGAAGGGCCGATCTTGTCTCCTGAACCTGATTGACTTCTTTGAATCAGTCTCCAGAGCCATGGACAAGGGTAAGGTGGTCCACACAGCCTATCTAGACCTTGCCAAGGCCTTTGACACCATCCCCCACTCTGGAATCATAGATAAACTTACTAAGTTGGGCATTAATCCCTATGTCACCCAATGGGTTGCTAAATGGCTTACTGATAGAACCCACACTGTAAAAGTAGCCGACTCCAAATCCAGCTCCAGACAAGTGACAAGTGGAGTACCTCAGGGTTCAGTCCTGGGCCGCTCTTGTTTGGCATCTACTTCTCTGAAGTACAGGTCAACACTAAGGGACTCTGGCTAACAAAGTTTGCAGATGACTGCAAACTGGGAGCCATTATTGAATCCCCAAATGATGTGGATACTCTACAAAAGGGCCTTACAGAAACAGATGCTTGGTGCCAGAGCCATGGGCTCAAGCTCAATGCCAAGAAATGTATTGTTATCCCCTTTGGGAAAAACATGTATCCATGAATTACCATATAGGTGGCAGTACACTAAACACAGAAAGTGTGATAAGAGACTTAGGGACACAGGTGGACAGTGGTCTCACCTTCGATAACCACATCACCACAACAGTCAGGAAATCCTTCTATGTGGCACCTCATCACGAAGGGCTTTTCATCCAGAAAAAAGGAGGTCATTGTCCCACTGTACTCATCCCTCATTAGACCCATTATAGAATACAACGCCCCATTTGGTATGTACCTCTCAAGACATCTGCAACAACTGGAAAGGCCTCAGAAATACCTCACTAAAAGAATCACAGACCTAAAGCAGATGCCCTACGCTGACCGCCTTAAAAACTCCAGCTATACTCTGTCGCATATCGTCTACTCAGAGGCGATCTCTGCTTAACATACAAGGCCATGTCAAACCCAGAGCTGTTGGACATGCTACACTTAAAGAAATCCCAATCCCTCAGAGCTACACGCTCCAGGGATCTAAACCTTGTCATCACAATAAACAAAACATGCTGGAGGGATAGGTTCCTGACCCAGAGATTCCCCAGACTCTGGAATAGATTGCCCATACATGTCAAGCAGAGTGCCTCTTTGGACCTCTTCAAGAGGAACCTTGACGATTGGATGGGAGAAAGGAAATTCACCCCAGGGATCACGTCAGTCACCCTGCTAGACAGGGGTCCAGGAAAGTAAATAATGTGGGAAGAAATAGCCAGGGAATTGTTATGGCTAGGCTTGTATAGGCCCTAGGGCTGATAGCCTAGTACCAACCTATGAACCTATGAATTTATGAACCTTGGTATGTGTACACAGTGTATGGTGACATGTTATTGTGTGTGGAGACCAGGTTAGCTCCTTGGTACCTGTACACAGTGCATGATGAAATATTGTTATGTGTGGACATCTGGTTAGTTCCACAGTCCCTGTACACAGTGTGTGGTGACATATTATTGTGAGCAGACACCAGGTTAGTGCAGTGGTACCTGTACTCAGTGTAGGTGACATTTTATCGTGTATGGAGACCAGGTTAGTTTATTGGTACATGTACACAGTGTGTGGTGATATTTTAGTATGTGTGGACATCAGGTTAGTTCCATGGTACTTGTATACAGTGTATGGTGACATTTTATTGTGTGTGCAGACCAGGTTAACTCCTTAGTACCTGTACACAGCGTATGTAATATTTTAGTATGTGTGGACACCAGGTTAGCGCAGTGGTACCTGTACACAGTATATGGTGACAGTTTATTGTGTGTGGACAGCAGGTTAGTTCCATGGTACCAGCACACAAGCAAATGAAACTTATAAAAATGACAGTAAAACCATAAAAACAAGCTTTAATCAGGTAAGCACTTTCATCTTCTCAAAAATGAAAAGGCTTCTTTGGATAAAAGCCGTTTTTAAACAATTTATGTTATATAACTTCATATGATCACATGATAGGCCCCCAAACAATTAAACAGGTAAGGAGACAGTAAACTTTGAAGTAAAATATAGTTGAATAGAATACATGTCCTAAAAAAGTATGTATATCCTAAAAATCCTACAAGATATTATAGGCATTATATAAGCCCTAATATTTTCACGTTCTATGTAAAGCATCCTATCTTAGCTGTGCTTTTAGTTTTAATTAACAGGAGATGGACAATACCTCATTCAATCCCAGCCATCTTTCTACGTTCAAGCAGAGTTGTCAGTTTAATTCCTTGTTCTCAAAGACCAAAGTCCACATCCTCCGTCTAACTTTAGATGTCACTTTTTCGAAAATAGAAAGTCTAAAATCATGCCCTGGGTTTTCAGATACATGCTTAAACAGCACTTTTGTAATTTCTCCTTTTCATATTTCATATGTATGATCATAGATTCTGTGTTTAAGTTTACAATCCCTTTTTTCATTGTAAAAACCAGGGCACATTTGACATAACGAGACATATTCTATGCCTGCCATGTCAGAATTATATTTCCTTTGTAGTTTTAAATGTTGATCCTTAATTAGAAAAACTTCCCCTGCGTGAATATATTTGCAATAGTTAAAATGCCCACATTTGCTTATCTTACAATTTTTTAAGCTAGTATTAATGTTGACAGTCTCCGAAATATTTTTCAAGTTATTTCCTTTTCTATACACAAATTGAGGTCAGTCCCCCATCCTTTCCTTAACCATTCTATCATCTTCCATTATTAACCAGATCTTGCAGAAAATCCATTTTATTTTGTTACTATTCAGTGTAAAGGTCGTAATAAATGAATTCCTGTAATTTTATCTTTTGCTGTCCCAACCCGTTTGAGTGTTGCATTATTTCTATCCAGTTGATTTGCCAAAATGGGATAAAAGTGGTTACTATCCCTTTTGTTTATAACTTCAAACATCAAATTGTTAATTAAGGGTTCTTGGTAACCTCTCTTTGTAAACATATTTTTCAACAAGAAACATTCTTCCAAAAAGTGTTCATGTAATGAGGTCATGCAGATTGCGTGCACAAATTGCCCCTTAATGACTGCTCTTTTTTGTGTCATAGGATGGTAACTCATGTAATGCAAGAAGGCTTTTGAATACATTGGCTTTCTATAAATCCTGGAAGTATAGCATTTGGTAATACAGTCTTTTGCCAACTACACATCCAGGTATGCTATGTCCTCCTCCCTGTATTATGCATAAAACTCAAAAAAATCAGTGCTTTTTTGATATAATTTAAAAACTGAGATACTTTTTCCTTTCCATCCTTCCATGCAATAAAAATGCCATCCAGGTATATGGTACGTAACCTGCATGATACCATAAATTCACTATTTACAAAAAAGTAATTTCCCATTGAATCATGAATTCAATTCAAGAACTTAGGTTCTTAACCTTGAATTATCTTCTGTTCGTCCTTTCTCACTTTCCACTTTACAGGAAAAAAAACTTTGCTAGAATCTCCTCATGTTCTGACTGAGTGTGCTTCTCAAACAATCTGGAAATATAGAGCTGATAAGTATATTTTTTGGCACTTTTTAACTGTTCAGAGTTGAATAAAACAATAATCAAATTCATTTCAGAATCCATTTTGAATAAATTGCATTTATTTAAATTGTATTTGCTTTAATATTGCTACACACTCAAGTGTGCTAGCTAGCACTGCACTTGAATTGTTTTTAGTGCTGTTTTAACTGCAGCCTACCTTGATCTGGCCAAGGCCTTTGATACCATTCCCCACTCAGGAATCATAGAAAGACTCACAAAGCTAGATATCAACCCCTGTATCACTAGGTGGGTTGCAAACTGGCTCACAGATAGAACCTACAGTGTGAAAGTAGCTGACTCCAAGTCAGACTGCCGACCAGTCACGAGTGGAATCCCACAGGGTTCGGTCCTGGGTCCTCTCCTGTTTGGTATCTACTTCTCTGAAGTCCAGGCCAACACGAAGGGACTCTGGCTGACAAAGTTCACAGACAATTGCAAGTTGGGAGCGATCATTAACTGATTAACTCCCCGAGTGATGGTGACATCCTCCAGAAAGGCTTCACTGAGACCAACAACCACTGTCAGAACCATGACCTTAAGCTCAATGCCAAAAAATGTGTCGGCATTCCCTTTGGGAAAAAACCCGGTTCCCATGAATTACCACATCAATGGTAGTCCTCTGAACACAGAAGGTGTTATAAGAGATCTGGGAACACAGGTTGACAGCAACATCTCTTTTGACCACCACATTGCCACTGTGGTCAGAAAGTCCTTCCATGTGGCACATCTCATTACTAAGGGTTTTGCATCCGGAAGAAAGAGGTCATTGTCTCCTTCTACTCTTCCCTCATTGGGTCAGTCTTCAAGTAAACAAAAATCAGTAGCCAGCAACTGTGACCTGTTTAAACTAATATAATTAGTTACAAGGTAAAAAAACCACAAAAATAACAGACCAGTTCCGGCTATGGTATTCACCTAGCCTTCATCAGTGTAAATATTCACAACATTTTGAGGTTCTTTATATACATTTACATAATTAAACACAGACTGTCATTGGTGAGGTCATGAATATTCATTGATGTACAAAGTCATAAATATTCATTAAGGCCGGGCTGGAAAAGTCCACCTAATTTCACAATCCATTTCTTTTCTTTAGTGTTCAGTTTACTGTGCCACCCAGATTTATTAGATCTATCTCCAATTACTTTATCTATAATAGTAAAATGAAATCTGGCTGTGGTATGTTTCAATATGTGTTTGTACAAAGCATTGCTCATGCATTTACATTTTATGTCACTTAGATGTTCTGAAATGTGTATCCTTAAGGGTCTGGATGTTTGACCTATATAAAATGAATGGCAACTGCAAGAGGCCATATAAATGATCCAATCCGTGCTACAATTCACAAAGAACCTGATGTCATATATAATACTAGTATTACTACTGGAGAAATGTTTTGTTTTAAGCACATCTTTACAATGGCTGCAGTGACCACATGGCATGCAGCCAACCAACAGCCAGATTTCATTTTACTGTTATAGATAAAGTCATTGGAGATAGATCTAATAAATCTGGGTGGCACACAGTAAACTGAACACTAAAGAAAAGAAATGGATTGTAAAATTAGGTGGACTTTTCCAGCCCAGCCTTAATGAATATTTATGACTTTGTACATCAATGAATATTCATGAGCTCACCATAGTTTCATAGGTTGATAGGTTCATACTAGGCTATCTGCCCTGGGGCAATTATAAGCCTATCCCGATTCTGTATGGCTTACACCACCCCTTGATTTGAGTATATTGTGCCCTTTTTAAGGTTTAGTTTACTGTGCCTCTGTCTAATAGTGACACGTGAGTAATCCCTGGGACAAACCTACGATCCCCCATCCACTTATCGAGATTCTTCTTGAAGAGATTCAGTGAGGTGCTCTGCCTCACATGAAATGGAATTCTATTCCAGAGCGAAGGGAGCCTCTGGGTTATGAACCTGTCCCTTCAGCAAGTTCTATTTATTTCTGTGCTGAGGTTCAAGTCCCTCGAGCGTGTGGCTCTAAGAGATTTACATTTACTGAGGTGGAGCATGTCCATTAATATAGCAATAATCCACACCTGGGTGTGGGTAATGCTGGATTTACCCACGGTTGGCGTGGTTTGGTCCCGAGGGCGAAGCCCGAGGGATCAAACAAAGACAACCGTGGGTAAATCCAGCATTACCCACACCCAGAAGTGGGTTATTGCTATTATACCATGGTGTTAAGTTTGTTTTGTATTGTTTGTATTGTTGTTATTTATGTTTTTGTTTGCTTTTTTTTGTATTCTTCCACTTTTTGTGAGATAAAATAGTCCACACTTTCAGTTTGTGTTTATTGTTTATTTCTGTTTTAATTTAAATACATGTTATTTTTCAAGCTGTAATTTCTTTATTTTTAAAAGTTTATTGTCATACTTACTCAAGCACTCGTTTAGTGATGTTCCATGATAACGCTGTTATGTGATGTAATCGGTGCTCTGTTGCAGCCACTCTTTATGAACAGGTATATTACCAATATTCAAACATCCGTTCTCCCAATTATATGTTATAAAATTAGGAACACTATTACCCATATTAGCTGCCTTTCTTTCTGCCATTGTTCCAGGTTTCCGCCCATTCTACATTACATGTGCCTCGTTACCTCTACCCTCCCTTGCTGAAATAATGTTGTGGGACATCTCTTCTATTCTTTGGGACAGTTGTACTAGTAACATAAGATTGCCCACTGTTCGGTGAAGTTCATTCACGTCCAAATCCGTAAACAGGGGTTCAGATTCGGCAAGAGCACCCAAAGTCATTGCATTTTGTACAGAAACAAACAAAACTTATAAACATAACAAAAGAAAGTGAAACTCGTCACTAATACCACAAGAACAAGCTTTAATCAGATATGCTTTTATCTTCTAAAAAAATCGAAAGACTTCTTCAGATAAAAGCCATTTTGTAAGAATTCTTGTTATATAACCTGATAAGATCACATCAGAGACAAACCCTCAAACCATGTTTTTCTTTTTTGTAACTTTGTAATAACTGTGTGGAGCTTTTCTCCTTGTGTCTCCACTGAAAATGGGCCACTGGCTCAGTTGGACTAACCCGGTTAAGAAATGACAAATAAATAAATAAATAAAATTAAACAGTTAAAGAGACAGTAAGATTTTCAAGTAAAATACAATGCAACAGAATACATATCCTGGAAAAGTATGTATATTGTAAAAATTCTTAAAAACATTATATGAACCCATCCCAACTCCAATATATACAAGTCGTACTACTTTCATGTTCAATGTAAAATATCCTAGCTTAACTGTGCCTTTAGTTTTAATAAACAGGAGATGGAAGATACCTCATTCAGTCCCAGCCATCTTCCTATGTTATTAGAGAAGGAGGAGGTATACTGGCAGCTCTGCCTGAACCTCAACAGTAAAAAAAGAAAAAAGCATTCTCACTGTGGTCTTTGTTGTACCCGATCACCATAGTACATCTGAAATCAGAGCTGCTTCATTCTCCCTGTGGTCTTTGTTGTACCCTATCACCTCAGTACATCTGAAATCAGAGCTGCTTCATTCTCCCCGTGGTCTTTGTTGTACCCGATCACCACAGTACATCTGAAATCAGAGCTGCTTCATTCTCCCTATGATCTTTGTTGCACCCGATCACCACAGTACATCTGAAATCAGAGCTGCTTCATTCTCCCTGTGATCTTTGTTGTACCCTACCACCATAGTACATCTGAAATCAGAGATGCTTCATTCTCCCTGTGATCTTTGTTGTACCCTATCACCACAGTACATCTGAAATCAGAGCTGCTTCATTCTCCCTGTGATCTTTGTTGTACCCGATCACCACAGTACATCTGAAATCAGAGCTGCTTCATTCTCCCTGTGATCTTTGTTGTACCCGATCACCACACTGCATCTGAAATCAGAGATTCTTCATTCTCCCTGTGGTCTTTGTTGTACCCTATCACCACAGTACATCTGAAATCAGAGCTGCTTCATTCTCCCTGTGATCTTTGTTGTACCCTATCACCATAGTACATCTGAAATCAGAGATGCTTCATTCTCCCTGTGATCTTTGTTGTACCCTATCACCACAGTACATCTGAAATTAGAGATGCTTCATTCTCCCTGTGATCTTTGTTGTACCCTGTCACCACACTGCATCTGAAATCAGAGCTGCTTCATTCTCCCTGTGATCTTTGTTGTACCCTGTCACCACACTGCATCTGAAATCAGAGCTGCTTCATTCTCCCTGTGATCTTTGTTGTACCCTATCACCACAGTACATCTGAAATCAGAGCTGCTTCATTCTCCCTGTGATCTTTGTTGTACCCTATCACCACAGTACATCTGAAATCAGAGATGCTTCATTCTCCCTGTGATCTTTGTTGTACCCTTTCACCACACTGCATCTGAAATCAGAGATGCTTCATTCTCCCTGTGATCTTTGTTGTACCCTCTCACCACAGTACATCTGAAATCAGAGCTGCTTCATTCTCCCTGTGGTCTTTGTTGTACCCTATCATCATAGTACATCTGAAATCAGAGCTGCTTCATTCTCCCTGTGGTCTTTGTTGTGCCCTATCAACATAGTACATCTGAAATCAGAGCTGCTTCATTCTCCCTGTGATCTTTGTTGTACCCGATCACCGCAGTACATCTGAAGTCAGAGATGCTTCATTCTCCCTATGATCTTTGTTGCACCCTATCACCACAGTACATCTGAAATCAGAGATGCTTCATTCTCCCTGTGATCTTTGTTGTACCCGATCATCACACCGCATCTGAAATCAGAGATTCTTCATTCTCCATGTGGTCTTTGTTGTACCCTATCACCACAGTACATCTGAAATCAGAGATGCTTCATTCTCCCTGTGATCTTTGTTGTACCCTTTCACCACACTGCATCTGAAATCAGAGCTACTTCATTCTCCCTGTGATCTTTGTTGTACCCTATCACCATAGTACATCTGAAATCAGAGATGCTTCATTCTCCCTGTGATCTTTGTTGTACCCTGTCACCACAGTACATCTGAAATCAGAGATGCTTCATTCTCCCTGTGATCTTTGTTGTACCCTTTCACCACATTGCATCTGAAATCAGAGCTGCTTCATTCTCCCTGTGATCTTTGTTGTACCCTTTCACCACACTGCATCTGAAATCAGAGATGCTTCATTCTCCCTGTGATCTTTGTTGTACTCTCTCACCACAGTACATCTGAAATCAGAGCTGCTTCATTCTCCCTGTGGTCTTTGTTGTACCCTATCACCATAGTACATCTGAAATCAGAGCTGCTTCATTCTCCCAGTGGTCTTTGTTGTGCCCTATCACCATAGTACATCTGAAATCAGAGCTGCTTCATTCTCCCTGTGATCTTTGTTGTACCCGATCACCACACTGCATCTGAAATCAGAGATGCTTCATTCTCCCTGTGATCTTTGTTGTACCCTATCACCATAGTACATCTGAAATCAGAGATGCTTCATTCTCACTGTGGTATTTGTTTTACCCTTTCACCACACTGAATTTGAAATCAGAGATGCTTCATTCTCCCTGTGATCTTTGTTGTACCCTATCACCATAGTACATCTGAAATCAGAGCTGCTTCATTCTCCCTGAATCTTTGTTGTACCCTTTCACCACACTGCATCTGAAATCAGAGATGCTTCATTCTCCCTGTGGTCTTTGTTGTACCCTATCACCATACTACATCTGAAATCAGAGCTGCTTCATTCTCCCTGTGGTCTTTGTTGTACCCGATCATCACACCGCATCTGAAATCAGAGTTGCTTCATTCTCCCTCTGATCTTTGTTGTACCCTATCACCATAGTACATCTGAAATCAGAGATGCTTCATTCTTCCTGTGGTCTTTGTTGTACCCTATCACCACACTGCATCTGAAATCAGAGCTGCTTCATTCTCCCTGTGATCTTTGTTGTACCCTATCACCATACTACATCTGAAATCAGAGATGCTTCATTCTCACTGTGGTCTTTATTGTACCCTGTCAGCACAATGCATCTGAAATCAGAGCTGCTTCATTCTTCCTGTGATCTTTGTTGTACCCTATTACCACAGTTTACCTGAAATCAGATATTCTTCATTCTCCCTGTGATCTTTGTTGTACCTATTACCACACTGCATCTGAAATCAGCGATGCTTCATTCTCCCTGTGATCTTTGTTGTACCCGATCACCACACTGCATCTGAAATCAGCGATGCTTCATTCTCACTGTGGTCTTCATTGTATCCTATCACCACAGTGAGTCTGAAATGAGAGATGCTTCATTCTCACTGTGGTCTTTGTTGTACCCTTTCACCACACTGCATCTGAAATGAGAGATGCTTCATTCTCACTGTGGTCTTTCTTGTACCCTATCAGCACAATGCATCTGAAATCAGAGATGGTTCATTCTGCTTGTGGTCTTTGTTCTACCCTATCACCACAGTGAGTCTGAAATCAGAAGTGCTTCATTCTCACTGTGATCTTTGTTGTACCCTTTCACCACAGTGCGTCTGAAATCAGAGGTCCTTTATTCTCACTGTGATCTTTGTTCTACCCTATCACCACAGTGAGTCTGAAATCAGAAGTGCTTCATTCTCACTGTGATCTCTCTTAAACCCTTTCACCACAGTGTGCCTGAAGTCAGAGATCCTTCATTCTTATTGTACTGTCACCTAAACACAAGAGAGACTCCGTTGCAAAGTAAGCAGAACAGATCCTGATGACTTCTTCACAGTTCTGATGCATAACTCCTTGAGGTATGTGGAGCTATGGTGCATTACCTTTTGTCACTTGAGGTATGTGGAGCTATGGTGCTTTACCTTATGTCACTGGACCTTGTTGTTGGTTAACATTAAGAGACAAGCTTCTTACAGGCAGCTCTACTCAAGACATTCAGAGCACTTGGTCAGTCCTGCAGATCCAAAATCAGTGTACTCGCAGATCGACTTATGCTGCCTACCCTCACAGTAGTGTACATGGACAGCAGTATGGCTTTCTGTTCTAAAGGGAGGATAGGCTCTGGAAGCAAGTGACCCATGTTTGGCACTGATCTTTGGTCATAAGAGGACCAACTGGTGTGGGATGCATTAAGCATCTGATCGGCAGCTGCTCTCTATTGATGGAAGTTTACAGTTCAATCCTGAACTATACTCAAAAAGAAATGTTAGCTGTTAGCATTAATATGGGCATGGCAAACATCTTACATATTAATTTGAGGATGTGTGATACACTGATATGCTTCTATCATTACACTGTACATCAGACGTTAGATAAAAATGGTGGAGCTCCGAATGATGGTTCACCCCACTAATGACTTGAGTGGTACATTACAAAGCACCCCAATAATCTAGTTCTAGCATTCCAGAGTGTCCATTGCCCAGAAACAGGAGGTATTCTAATTCAGAATGGTCATCCTGAGATGAGACACTGGACCACTGGCATAACTGTAAGGGTGAAAGAACACTTAGCATCCCGAAATGGTACCCATCTTCCAAGACAAACTGCATTTAAAAGTTTGCTAACAATGCTCTATGTACCCTGTAATGAGGGGGTTCAGGTTTCTAGGAAATTATTTTCTTGCTTGTGTTTGAGCCGATCCATCAATTCTCATACACCCGTGTTAGAGCACTCCTGGAAATCAGTTACTTATGCATCTCAGCAGTGACCTAGTGACCGCTCAGCATGTCATATGCTCTCCTGCACTACAGCTGCTTACATACACGCTCTTGTTGTCTATCAACATTGCATGACTTTTGCCAGGGCTGTCTTGGTAACTGGCTACCTGTAGTTTACTGCACTCTGTGTTCCCAATCTGCAGTGCATACCTGAAAGCAAACTGCATACTAGCGTGTCTTAGGATTCACTTGAAAGAATGCTGCGTAACCTGTGAGTGTTCTTGGTACCCTGTCTTCAGGCATGACTAAAAGCAAACTGCACACATCTTTGACTATTGTGTGTGTTGTTTTCTGCAGGGTATGGATGAAGACAGGTGTAATGCTGAGTTTTTATGTATTTTTGTCTGCAGGACACTCCTGGGGCAGACGCGGCTTACACTTTCAGTATGACACAGCCCGGAGCAAAACTGCTCTCAGCCTTGCTCACTGTGGTCTTGTTCTGGAGAAATAAATTCTGACGCTACAAATTCTGTTTGCCACCCTGAATGCAGATATATGAATAGTCAATGGTGCAATCATTTCTGCATACCTCTGATAAAGACACTGTTATAAACAAGCTATTCATATGTCAGCATGCTTTTCCATGCAAAAAAAAGTAATTTGAACAGACTAGAAGGTACCCAATTATTTTCTCACAGTTTGCTTTGTGAGAAATGCTTACATATAGACATATAGACGCTCACCACTTCATCAGTAGTTTAACGTCTCATCCCAAGTCTTGACTTGGCTGTACTGTGTAACTGACTCAGCCTTTGGAAGAGACATTTCTTCCAAACAAACGTTGCTAGCAGCTAATCTTTTTTTTTTTTTTTTTTGTATGATCTTGTTTGTAGGATAACATTTGACTTCTTTAGGGTTTTGAACTGTGCAAATAAAAATAGAAAATATGCACTTTCAAAATGAAGTGCCCATGAAGTGACACCTTCCTATTAGTTGTTAGTCAAAGCACTCCCAGGGGTATGTATCCTTTTTATGTTTCCTTTGATCTTGAATTAAGAAAAAAAGAAAAAGAAAAAAACTTGTTTATCTGCCTTTGAAAATCTCAGCTGTTTTCCAGGTTTTTCAGTAGTTGAAGTTCAGAGTTCATTAAGTTTTCTTGTGTGTCTCTTTATTTTGGGAGGGGCGGGGTAGCTGCAACTCTGTGTCACTGTTTAAAGAAAAAATATCAAATAAAAGTTCCTCATTTTTTAAGTTTATGCTTACACAAAGCTTCTTTGTGGGTTTTAGGGCTGTCAGGCTTGTCAGGCAGACTAAGAAAAAGTATATTGTTTCCAGCACTTGGATTGCTTTCGTTCTGACATCTGCCACTCTGTAAAGATGATAAATTCCTGCCTCATTAGCCAGGGGTGTGGGATTACAGGCTGACAACACATTAATCACCAGCTTCTGTGGCAGGCGGACTTGCAATAGGCATTGTTAACAAAACTTTTCTAATATGTCACTCTTCTGTGTGACAGGCTGTAATCAATCATCATGATTGGCAGTGCTGATAGATTACACTATTTATGCTTTGTGTAATGAAAGATAGCGTTTCCACCTACTGTCATTCCTAGGCTCGCAGAAGAAGCTAGCTGAATAGAAACAAACACAACAAAAAACAGTCCTCCTCTCAGCTTTGTGAAGTTCAGACAGACAATGTTGTATGCCCCTTTGTGGAGGCCTTAAGCTGAGGCATATTGTTTGGTAACTTGGTAAAGCATGAGGCTTTAAGTAACACTCATATCAACAGATGCTTTGCTTGCTTTGCCTCAGTCACTGATGGGTCAAGTTCATGCAGGTAGAGCTTGAGTTTTGCTGCTTATAGCTACAGATTTCTGCTGTCGTTCCTATCAAAGAAGACAGATGAGCTTGCTTTGAAGAAACATCTGTATCCTGTGGCCTAGTTAACTCACCTCATACCACTTTCTCACCCTTGTGTAGAACAACAAAAGTTAACAGTGTGTTCAAATCTGTTACAGCCATTTATGTGTTAAGAATTTTAATTTCTACTAAAGTTACCACCACGGCACTCTTAGAAGCAGCTGCAGATGTTTTAAGTTGCAGTCTCCTTTCATTTTAAAGTTTCTCGGGCTTGTCTCCTTCCTCATACTTTTCACATGCTCGATCTTTTCTTTCCCAAAGTTTAAGTCGATTACTTGTTCTGTAACTAAATCGTTGTTGCAGTGCTTTTCGATCAGCAGGAAGCTGGCTTCAGCATATACCTGATAACTGTTACTGACACCAGAGATGCCGTTTAAGTAAATCCATAGTCTATCCAACATGTAAGGAGATGTTCTCCTGATAAAAAGGTATATTATTTTGAAATGTAAAAATAAACACAAGTGGGCCTTCTACTCATACAGGACGTTCCATGTCTAAGAATTTGCCTTGTAATAGTCGTTGTTATACACTGTTCCTGTGTCCCTAATTTTAGTGATTGAGTGCTGCAGTGCATGTTTCGGGAGGGGGGTGGGGGTGGGGGGGTTGAATACTATTTCTTGTTTCTCATTTTGGTCCTTCTGAAATGTGCTGTATTACTGCTCCAGTCACTGAAGGGTATGGACAGCACTGAAACCACCATATGAACCAGGAAGTAGCAGTTAGCTACAGCAAGACTTGGTTCTGACACTATTGTCTTTCTGTATCTGCTGATATCTTCAGCTTGATTTAACTTGTCACTTAGTGGCAGGAAACTAGTACATGCAGTTTAACTGACACTGACAGTGTCGTCACCTTCTCAAAACCTACGTTTTCTCCCCTGGCAGGAAACATGTAAGGAAATGTTCATTTGCTTTCCTGTCTCCTTACAAAAACTCTCGTTTGTCGAAATATTTGTTTGACACGTTGGCATTCAGCTGTACTACACCAGTTATTTCCCTCATCAGCTTGTATTATCTGAGGATCAGAGGGCACAGATGTGAATGGCACATGAACAGTGTTGAAATGCCAACTAAGAATTTCCAGAACAGTCTGTAAAGTATCACATTTTTAAAGAAGGAGCATGATTTTTAAGTGCATGAATCTGAAATGCTAGAAATAGGAGAAATGCAGCAAATGGAAACTTCTGTGTGTATGTGTGTGAGCAGTGCTGAGTTCTGCTTAAAGACATATACAGGTAATATGTTATCCGGAGAACTGGGGTGTGTGTGTGTGTGTGTGTGTGTGTGTGTGTGTGTGTGTGTGTGTGTGTGTGTGTGTATATATATATATATATATATATATATATATATATATATATATATATATGGGTGTACTGAAAAAGACTGAAAATCCACTTGTTCGAAAACAAACAGGATTCTCGGTTTTGCGAAATTGCACTTAAGCGAAAGTGCACTTCCGCGAAGAACGGTTCAATGAACCATTAAGGAACACAGGTGCCGAAGCACACTACAGTGAGGAAAGGGTTTTTATGTGTTTCCCCACTGTAATGCATATATATATATATATATATATATATATATATATATATATATATATATATATATATATGGGTCTACTGAAAAAGACCTAAAATCCACTTGTTCGAAAACAAACAGTGGATTCTCGGTTTTGCAAAATTGCACTCAAGCGAAAGTGCACTTCCGCGAAGAACGGTTCAATGAACCATTAAGGAACACAGGTGCCGAAGCACACTATAGTGAGGAAAGGGTTTTTATGTGTTTCCCCACTGTAGTGCAGTCTCGGAGTTGGTATATTTAAGTAGGGTGGGTGTGGGGGGCACAGCCCCACACATAGAGGGTGCAGGGAGGTTTGCCCCCGTGCAAAAACAATGTTTTCCTGTTTTTTATCGGTTCGTTGAACCGATGTTCACGGAAGTGCACTTTTGCTTAAGTGCACTTTCGCGTAAGTGTGGAGCTACTGTTTATTTTCGAAGATGTGAGTTTTCGATTATATACAGTAGACCTATATATATATATATATATATATAAAATGTGTGTCTGGATCTGGAAGTTAGTGTATTTTATTTATTTGTGTATGTATTTTGTTAACTGGGAGAGTGGGCTGGTACATGACCCTTTTCAGTCACAGCATAGACCAAATGAGAAACACATACACAACTGACAAACAAACAACAAAGACATAGTAACTAGTTACATTAAGCAGGCGTGAATACTGCAAACTGCAGTAATGAAGCATTAACAACCAAGTAAAACATATACACATATGTAGATACATACAGGTGTTCACAGAGCAACTCTTTTTTTTTATGCACCAGTCTGGTCCTGTCTGAAAAGGCATATGGTAAAGTAAGTTATCTGAAGATAAAAACAAGGAGTGTGAACATGAAGGTGAGTTTGCAGTTAGCTGCAAACTCTATAGCTTATTCCATCAGCATACTCATTAACAGACTGATTAAAGAATCCATAGTCCCAGACAACCAGAAAAAAGCACACATTCTCCCCTTACACAAAGGCAGCACCAACACAGACACCACAGACTTTTGGCCCATAGCAATGCTCTCACCTCTCTCTAAAATACTGGAAAAATGCATCCATGCCCAACTCCTCAACCACCTGCTTGAAAACTAAATTCTGTCACCCACTCAGCATGGTTTCAGACCAGGGCACAGCACCACTACAGCCCTCCTCTCCTTCCTTGATACAGTTAACCGGGCACGGGATTCTAGTAAAATAATCGCTTCTCTTTTCCTCGACCTCTCGAAAGCTTTCAATACCAATTCTCACACTATCCTCCTCTCTAAACTATCTACCCTCCACATTTCCCCACCTACCCTACAGTGGTTCAATAGCTATCTCTCCAATAGGCAGTAATCCACCAAATGGCAAGAGTCTTACTCTTCCTTCCTCAGTACTTCCACAGGGGTACCCCAAGGCTCCATACTTGGTCTTCTCTTATTTAGCATTTATATTAACAACTTTCACTCCACTCTCCCACAGTGCTCAGTAATCCAGTATGCTGATGACTCTACGATAATATGCACTGCAAATTCCAGCTCTGAACTCCAGCAGATCACTCAGAATGCACTCACCTCTACTGAAGCTTGGATGCTTAACAATAATCTTGCCCTAATTCCGAAAAAAACTAAACTAGTACTTTGTACCCCTATGAAAACCACTCCCCTTGATAAAAAAAAACTCTTCACTATTCAAGCCCAAGACAATACTACTATAGAGGTTGTCCCACACACTAAACTACTAGGCATTATTATATATGAAAACCTTAACTCTGACCTACACATAAACAATAACATAAAAAATGCACCAAAAGCTTGATATGCTCTACAGGCACTTTCTTGGCCTCTCTACTAGACAAATCCTTGCAGCTACCTTTTTATTACCTTGTGTCCTTTATAGCATTCCTGTTTTCACTAATATCCAAAATTCTGCAAGATCCAAACTTGAATTGTGTTACAACAGAATAGCCAAATTCTCATCCCACCACTGTAACTCACTGAAACAATTAGGCTGGCTGGAACTCCCCCACCATCTCTCATTCAACCAAGTAACTTCTTCTTCTTCTTTCAGCTTTTCCCTGTTAGGGGTCGCCACAGTGGATCACCTGTCTGCTCATAATTGGCAGTGGTGTTTTATGGTGTCAAGTAGCCAGCCCGGCACCCAACTTTCCAAGGAAGGCACACACACGCACTCACTCACTCATGCCTAGGACCAATTTAGTGTGTCCAATCCATCTACAGCATGTCTTTGGGATGTGGAAGGAAACCGGAGCACCCAGAGGAAACCCACGCGACCACAGGGAGGACATGCAGACTCCACACAGAAGGCACCCCTGCCTAGGATCGAACCGGAGAACCTCTTGCTATGAGGCGACAACGCTAACCACTGCACCACTGTGGCCACCCTATTCAACCAACTAACTACAGTGCACAAAATAATCTACAGACCCACAGACTGTCCTGCTCTCTCAACTCTACTTGCCAAATATCAACCCAGCAGGAAACTAAGATATGAAAATCATCTACTTCTAAAAGTAGAAAAGCCCACCTTACCTGCTGGTGAACTCCTCTACTCCTTCACCATTGCCAAACTATGTTACTCACATACACCTGCTATAAGAAAAACAGGCAGCACCACCGCCTTCAAATGAATACTGAAAAATCATCTCATCTCTTCCTGGCTATGTACCTGCTCTATAACCTAACGTCCTCTTGTGCCTTTTGCTGACTGATGATACTTTCTCCATAATTATTATTTTTCATCACTTGTTGATACTGGTACAATAATGCTGAGTAATATATCTCTGTTTATACCTCCTTGAATTCATCTGGCAACTAAAAAAACTTCCTTCTTTGATGTATATACAGTATTCTGTATATATTACTGTAATCACTATGTGTAGCACTCTATCTACTTTTGTACCAACTAATGTTTAATATTTTCTGTATCTATGCTCTTGTCCGAGCTTTTCTCCCCAGGCCTTCACTGAAAATGGGCTCTTTTAGGCTCAGTGGACTTTCCTGGTAAACAAATGCAATAAATAAATATGTCAGAGAAAGGTTGTGTAAAGAGTAGTTTCCTAATCTGAATCTCTAAACAGGAGCATTTAAATTTTTCTTTAACTTGCAGCATACAGTGGCTATGAAAGATAATGTGTGTGAAGCATCACACTTTTCAAAAGGGAGAATTTCCATGTTGCTTTTAAATAAGGGACATCGGGGTAAAACTACACTCAGAGGGCAAAGCTTACATGAGGGATGTTGGACTTTGCCCTCCCATGTAAAAAATAATTGGATTTAACTCTCTGAAAATTTTAGTGGAACTTGAAATCCAGTTATTTGTATGTATGCTGCAGACTGAGTTGGAATTGTACCTGTAAACAGAAACACAGGTACTGCAGTTGGTATTCTGGGCTTCCTTTGCAGGGGTGTTCTGAACAAACAAGGAGGTTAAATGTGATGTGTTTTGTGTCAGATAACATCTAAGGGAATGCTGTCCAGGATTCATACCTAGGCTTCCTTGTTTGCAGTACAGTTTCTTTAGCTGTAGCCCTACCCTGTTGAAATGACATGACAGTCAGGTGTGTGGACTGAGTATGTTGAACACCCTAAGCCCATATACTTTCTGGCAAATATGATACCATTGAATATAGACATCTACAGCCTGCATTTTTGTAGAGTATGAACTGTGCAAAAATTAGATGATGCCAGGTCTGCTAACTGGTCATGTAACTTCATGGGGAAGAAGGTGATCATTTTGAAATTGCCCTCATTCATCCATTAATGTGTGTCTTTGTTTGCCAGCCAAGTAGTCTATCAAGTAACGCTTTTATGACTGACCCAAGTCTGATGTAAAGTCACAGAGATACAAACTAATGTTGTATGCAGAAGATTTACTTTTTTGTTTTTGTATGCAGAAGAGTCATTTATATAACTAAAAGCAAAATGCTGAAGAGATTGGTTCATGCTATGCCTGTTCACTAAGGAGCTGTGAAGTGGAACACAGCAGTGAAGATAGGAAACCAAAGCAGGAAAGAACAGTGGAAAAGGGAGGGAGCTGCTGAGACAATTTAGGATGAAAAGCATGGGACTTATTGCTTACTTATTTTATAACTTTAGAGATTCGGACTGGCCTTAGTGGTGACAGCTTCTGTACAGGTTTATCTGATAAAGTACTGCATTTGTCAGTGGTGTGACAGGTATATAGGCATAAAAGACAGAAAGAGAACAGCAGTATACGCAGTACTTGAGACAACATTGCCAGAAGCAAGAGGCTGAACAGGAGGAAGCTTCTGCTGGGGGAAGATTGTTGGAAATGAGTAGCAGGAGTATGTAATAAGAAATAGTGTGATACTTTCTGCAGACCTGGGTTTGAGCCTTACCAACATCATTTGTGAACTGTTTGACTGTAGTCTGTATTTGTCAATGATTCAGGTCAAAGTTTCTGGCTCACTCTGGAATGCAGAGATTTATGCGTGATCATGAAGAGTGCTCCATTAGTGCAGGATTTCAATACCTGTTACGCTTTCAGGCCCAGCACACTAGGCAAAGACACTAAAGGTGGTGGTGGTCATATTTTCATAAAACAGTGTCACCTCCAGGTTTGTTAGACAAGATAATGATGTGGAACTCCTGCATATCCAACTTACTAAAACCCTTTAATCACATCATAGTTAACTGCAGGACCCCCTCTATGCCTGCCTTGACCCATGCCACCTACCTCATTATTATGGAGTCCCTCTGCATTAGGCTAAACACCATTCTCCTAGGGAGCTTCAACTACTCCTCCATCAACTGGAAGACTAGTATGCCCCCCTAGTATGTATGCCCAGAGATTTCTAAACTTTCTTAAATACAGACTGTCTGGACCAGTTAGTCTGCACCCCAGTTAGGAGAGAATTATGGGACAGCTCTGCCCCCTCCCCCAAGTTGTAACTTCCCTCCTTGTCAAATTGGACCCTAAGTCAGTCACATTCACCATAAGATTGAAGCTGGAAGCATCTTC
The DNA here is from genome assembly GCF_019279795.1 of Protopterus annectens. Classification (NCBI taxonomy): domain Eukaryota; kingdom Metazoa; phylum Chordata; order Ceratodontiformes; family Protopteridae; genus Protopterus; species Protopterus annectens. Next base: position 39,559,811 of record NC_056748.1, read on the forward strand.
AGTACCCTAGTATACAGAAATAATGCAAAGGCTAATCTACTAAAACTGATGACCTGGCTAAATTCAGCAGCCCCCTTCAACATGATGACCTCACTTCATGTGTGGAATTTACCACCAAATTCTATGTATGTGTGAAAGGCTTCACAGATGCATCTGTCCCCCTTTTGAAATATATAGAATGCCAAATTTAAATATAAACTCCTGTGGTGGAATCCCAGGATAATCAGGCTCTGCAGTAAAAGAAAAAAACTCATTGCATACAACAATAAATGACTGCAAACTTGGAGTCATCATAAACTCCAGGGGATGCCAAGATACTTCGAGTCCCTTTCCAAAACAAATAGCTGGTGTCATAACCATGGACTAAAACTAACTGCCAAAAATGTATAATAGTCTCCTTCAGCAAGCGTGATGTCCCCTGTAACTATCACATTGGCAACACACATCGAAAATCAATCCATTATTTAGGGACCTGGAAACTTATGTGTGGCAACAAACTGTCTTTCATTCACCATATATCTTGTATTGTAGGACAATCTTGTTTAATTGCACAGCTTATTAGTAAAGGTATAATGTCTAGGTCCAGGAATTTGATCATTCTACTATATGCACCACTTATTAGGTCGATCATTAAGCATAAAGCCTCCTGTGGTATGTACCTGCCTAAACACTTAGCTTGAACAAATACATCGCTTTTCTACCTAGCAAATTAAAGGCCTAAATCATAAAAAAAAACTATACTGACCATCTCAGAGCCTTGTCCCTCTTCTCAGTATCATACAGGCTACTGAGAGGTGATCTGTGCCTCAGATACAAATGCTGAGCAGATTCCATCCTCTGTGAAATACTGCACATCCACAAGCCCACTGGTGGCATAGACACCCACTCAACAGAGCTTAATCTCTTCTACAGAAAAACTAGAACGTGCTGGTGGGGTAGATTTGTATCATAGAGAATACTACATCTTTCGAATTGTCTTTCTTTCCATGTAAAGCAAAGTACTTCCTTTTATGTATTCAAACGCAGTCTCGACGAATGGATGGGAAATGGCACCCTTGTCCCCTATGGGTAACATGTAATGTTCTGCTCAGTTCTATGTTATTCATGCTTAAATTACAAGGACTAAGAATATCATAGGAATGCAGTGACAGACTTCTAAGATCCTTCTGGATCAACAGATTAGTACTTCCCTATGAACCTATAGGCAGGTCTACGTTATGGGATCTTATTTGGGCAGCAAATGTATGGACAGATGGATATCTGTTTCTAAAGGTCTTCTATGCAGTCCTATTCAAAACGTTGTGTTTGCAGCAGCCTTGTATGTTCACTGCTCAGTGTTTCCAACAGATCTACTTGGGGAATATGGCATTACAGTTATGAAGTTGCATTCCCTGTGATCTACAAACTGAGCACGAAATGAGATTAACAGAAGCTAAAACATCATGCGGCAGATGGCACCCCATCTCTACAAACATATCTTGTCAAGGCAAGGGTGATGTTTCACAAGATTCTCTGATACTTATTCCAGATTATTTACATATTTAATTAAGTTGCTTTGTTTGTTTGTTCTTGCTTTAAAGAAATGGCACTACCCTCTAGTAGCCTTTAAAGACACAGTGCTACCTTTCACTAGTTTTAATAATATGATCTGCTGCTCTGTACAGGCTTGACTGAGCATAGTTCACTGAACTGAAAGCAGAAGATGCAGGATTCACAAAATGTTTGAGATACTGGAAAAAAAGCTGGCATTCACTGTCCACATTCCCAACTAAATAAAACTTAATTTATATATTTTTTTTTAATTGGGAAATTTTGACTGGGATAAAACCCTTTTTCAGAGAAGGCCCTGGGAGGAAAGCTCCACATTTACCACCACTTTTGACATACAGTTAGATGATCTCAGAATGAATACAGTATATAAGAAAGTGTACGTACATGACACAAAAAGCTTTACAGTAGCTTATATAAACATCATTTAGAAACAGAGCATACACATAGCTTGGTTGGGCGTATGCAATGTTGATCAGTCATTAGAAATGGACACAGGCATATATATATATATATATATATATATATATATATATATATATATATATATATATATATATATATATATATATATATATATATACATGAGAGCTATCGCACTGCAGAAAATACTGTAACAATTTGTATCAACTACAATAATGAAAAGAAGGAGGCAGCCTAACTATGGAAGCATTGGAAGGAGGGAGGGTGGCTGTTAATGTAACATAGTATCTGTTAGAAGTAGAGCCAATATGAGCACATCACTACATTTAAGATTTAGAAGTGAAGTAATTAGGAAAGCAAGAAAGGTTGGGGCTACTTGGACTTTTATAAGGTGTATACATTTTGGATAGATGAGGAGAGAAAGGGGTGAAAGTGTAACAGAAGGGGGAGAAGTGAGATAGTGTTGATCTAATTAGAGAGAAGAAGAGATTGAGTTGTCACTCAGAGACTACAATTGATTTAATTTATGTAAACAAAGATACTGTTTGTGGTTTAAACAGTATCTTTCTGGCCCATTGGAGAAGAAGGAGGAAGTAGAAATGATTATTTTGAGAAAAGGTAGCAAGTGTGGCCACGGACTTTATTCTAGCCAAGAACAAAGCAGAAGCAAAGCCAATTTTGCATAGATGTTGTGTTAGGTATGTGTCTTGTCTGTTTTATTTGTAGTGTGATAGAGCTTCAGTTTTAATGACTTGGTGGAAGTATAGACAATCCCCAGCAGAGCTGCTTGATTTGGACATGGAAAGAAATGATTTGTTACTTCATCATAGTAGTCTAGAATTGGAGTATGGTTGGAGCATGTTTTTCAAAGATTGGCATTTTTTAGAGAAATGAATTTAAGTTGTGAACTATCTTTAAGTTCTGAGTACACAAGGTAGTGAGGGAGTTCTACCCAGTGTAAATCTCTAAGGACTGTGCAGTAGGGGATTTTTAGTGGGGTATTTGCTTCAGATTTTGCTATTTTATTGTAATGTGTCAGGTTTAGTTAAAAGGGTGGTACTGAGATGGAAGGATGCATATGCAAGGGATGGAAATAGGTAGGCAGTGGCTATGGATTTTCTGGCAGACTCTGTGAGAAGACATTTTGTTCTGTATAGTAATCCTGAGTTCTAGTGGGTCGTTTAGGTGGCCTTGAGCAGGTGCTGCTCACATTTAAGTTTTTCATCAAGTAAGACTTAGATTAGCTTCATTTCTGGTTTGCATTCAAGTTTTGTGTTGTTGGATGACAGGATGTGGAACTTGTGTTTTGCTCTATGAGACTTTTGAGGGATAAAGAGCATCAGTTTTGTCTTTCTGGGGTTGAGGAGCAGGTTTAGACTGCCAAAACACGATTCTGTGGATAGGAAAACTTGTTGAGTGATATCTTGTAGGATAATGTTGTGACTGTGCCAGAGTGTGTATATCCTCTACGATAATGTTGTGACTGTGCCAGAGTGTGTATATCGTGTAGGATAATGTTGTGATTGTGCCAGGGTGTGTATATCTTGTAGGATAATGTTGTGACTGTGCCAGAGTGTGCATATCTTGTAGGATAATGTTGTGACTGTGCCAGAGTGTGTATATCTTGTAGAATAATGTTGTTACTGTGCCAGAGTGTGTATATAGGTTCATAGGTAGGTACTAGGCTATTGGCCCTAGGGCCTATATAAGCCTAGCCAAAGGTATCCTGGCTTTCGCCACCCAAGAAAATTATTTTCCTGTGCCACTGTCGAGCAGAGCCACAGAAGTAATCCCCGGGGTGAATTTCCTATCTCCCATCTAATCATCAAGATTTTTCTTGAAGAGCACTAATGAAGAGCTTTGTTTGATATAGATAGGTAGTTTATTCCAGAGTATGGGAGGTCTCTGGGACAGGAATCTATCCCTCCAGCATGTTCTGTTTATTGTGGTGACAAGGTTTAGGTCCTTAGCTCATAGGGATTGAGATTTCTTTAATTGGAGCATGTCTAAAAGCTCTGGGTTTGACATAGCTTTGTGTGTTAGGCAGAGATCGCCTCTGAGTAGGCGATATGCAACGGAGTAAAGCTGCAGTTTTTTGAGACGGTCTGCATAGGGCATATGTTTGAGGCCGGTAATCCTCTTTGTGAGGTATTTCTGTGGCCTTTCCAGTTGTTGTAGATGTCTTGTGAGGTACATACCAAAAGGGGCATGGTACTCTATAATGGGTCTAATGAGTGACGAGTAGAGGGGAACAATGACCTCTTTTTTCCTGGATGAGAAACCTTTTGTGATGAGGTGTGCCACATAGAAGGATTTCCTGACTACTGTGCCGATGTGATTATCAAAGGAGAGACTACTGTCCACCTGTGTCCCAAGGTCTCTTATCACACTTTCAGTGTTAAGTAGACTACCGCCTATGTGGTAGTTTACGGGTACTGAGTTTTTATCAAAAGGGATGATAATGCACATTTTGGCATTGAGCTTGAGGCCATGACTTTGACACCAGGCATCTGTCTCAACGAGGCCCTTTTGTAGGATGCCCACATCTTTTGGAGTTTTGATTATGGCTCCTAGTTTGCAGTCATCTGCGAACTTCATTAGCCAAAGACCTTCTGTGTTGGCCTGTACTTCAGAGAAGTAGATACCAAACAGGAGAGGACCCAGGACTGAACCCTGTGGTACTCCACTTGTCACTGGTCTGAAGCTGGATTTGGAGTCTGCTACTTTCACAGTGTGGGTTCTGTCAGTGAGCCAGTTGGCAACCCATCTTGTGAGATAGGGATTTATACCTAGTTTAGTGAGTTTATCTATAATTCCAGAGTGGGGGATGGTGTCGAAAGCCTTGGCGAGATCTAGATAAGCTGTGTGAACCACCTTACCCTCATCTATGGCTTTGGTGACTACTTCAAAGAAGTCTGTCAGGTTTGGGAGACATGATCTGCCTTTTACAAACCCGAACTGGGTGGGGTCCTGAGTTTGGAGATTACCATTGTCATTGTTTATAAGTTCCATGATAATACATTCCATAGCCTTGCAGACCAGGCTCGTTAGGCTAATGGGGCGTTAGTTACTGGGGTCTGTGGTGGCTCCCCCTTTGTGGAGTGGGATAACTGTTGCTGTGCGCCATTCAGTGGGCACATAGCCTGAGGTGAGGCTATGACTGAACATGGTACTTAGGTGGGGTGCCAGTTCATTCTGTAGTTCATGTAGAACACAGCCTGGGATGTCATCAGGTCCCATGGATGCTGCGTTCTTGGCTTTGGATAGTGTGTTTTTTACCTGTGCAGCCGTGATTACAGGAACTTTGCATTCTTCTGGTATAGAGATGAGCCCTTTAGGGGATGACAGAGGGGTAAAGTTAGCACTGAACCTATCTGCCAGGATGTTGGCAATATCAGTTGGTTCTGTATATTTAGTGCCATTGTGCTGTAACTCAGAGCAGATCTGAGTGTTGCCATTGAGATTCTTGACTTAGCTATAGAATGCTTTGTGGTTGTCTTTAGAGTCAGTGGCAATTTTGTTTTCATAACTAGCTTTGGAAGATTTTATGAAGGATCTCAGCTTTTTACTGCGGCTGACCAGGGAGTTTCTCCAATCATGGGATTTTACTCTTTTTTTGCAACAGTTTCTTTCTTCTGTTGTAGAGTTTGTTTATGGCAGTGGACCACCAGATTGGCTTCCTTTTTTTGGAGAATAGCATCTTGGTTCTGTTAGGGATTGCACGATCCATGCACTCATGTAAGTGCTTATAAAGTGCATTTGTGTAGGATTCAGCAGTCATACCTCTATTGTCCGTCAGCATGGGTGTCGTGAAGTTTGCCACTTCTGTCTTAAGAAGCGTGAAGTTGGCTTTGGAGAAATTTTTTACTGTGGTTTCCCTAATGGGGGGTAGGGGAGGGATGTGGATGTCTAGGGTGATTAGCTTGTGGTCGATCTGACCAACGAGGAATTGACCTCTGGTAGGATAATGTTGTGACTCTGCCAGGGTGTGTATATCTTGTAGGATAATGTTGTGACTGTGCCAGAGTGTATATATCTTGTAGGATAATGTTGTGACTGTGCCAGAGTGTGTATAAAATGTAGGATAATGTTGTGACTGTGCTGGAGTGTGTATATCTTGTAGGATAATGTGATTGTGCCAGAGTGTGTACATCTTGTAGGATAATGTTGTGACTGTACCAGAGTGTATATATCCTGTAGGATAATGTTGTGACTGTGCCAGGGTGTGTCTATCTTGTAGGATAATGTTGTGACTGTGCCAGTGTTTGTATATCCTGTACAATAATGGTGTGACTCTGATAGAGTGTGTATATCTTGTAGGATAATGTTGTGACTGTGCCAGGGTGTGTATAACTTGTAGGATAATGTTGTGACTGTGCCAGGGTGTGTATATCCTGTAGGATAATGTTGTGACTGTGCCAGGGTTTGTATATCCTGTAGGATAATGTCATGACTGTGCCATGGTGTGTATATCCTGTAGGATAATGTTGTGACTGTGCCAGGGTATGTTTATCTTGTAAGATAATGTTGTGACTGTGATAGAGTGTGTATATCCTATAGGATAATGTTGTGGCTGTGCCAAAGTGTGTATATCTTGTAGGATAATGTTGTGACTGTGCCAGAGTGTATATATCCTGTAGGATAATGTTGGGACTGTGCCAGAGTGTGTATATTTTGTAGGATAATGTTGTGGCTGTGCCAGAGTGTGTATATCCCGTAGGATAATGTTCTGACTGTGCCAGAGTATGTATATCTTGTATGATAATGTTGTGACTGTGCCTGAGTATGTATATCTTGTAGGATAATGTTTTGACTGTGCCAGAGTGTGTACATTTTGTAGGATAATGTTGTGACTGTGCCAGTGTGTGTATATCCTGTAGGATAATGTTCTGACTGTGCCAGAGTGTGTATATCTTGTAAGATAATGTCGTGACTGTGCCAGAGTGTGTATAATTTGTAGGATAATGTCATGACTATGCCAGAGTGTGTATATCTTGTAGGATAATGTCGTGACTGTGCCACAGTGTGTATGTCCTATAGGATAATGTTGTGACTGTGCCAGAGTGTATAGATCTTGTAGAATAATGTCGTGACTGTGCCAGAGTGTGTATATCTTGTAGGATAACATCGTGACTGTGCCAGAGTGTGTGCATCTTGTAGGATAATGTCGTGACTGTAGCAGAGTGTGTATATCTTGTTGGATAATGTCGTGACTGGCCAGAGTGTGTATATCTTGTAGGATAATGTTTTGACTGTACCAGAGTGTGTATATCATGTATGATAATGTTGTGACTGTCCCAGACTGTGTATATCTTGTAGGATAATGTTGTGATTGTGCCAGGGTGTCTATATCCTATAAAATAATGCTGTGGCTGTGCCAGTGTGTGTATATCCTGTAGAATAATGTTGTGACTGTGCCAGAGTGTGTATATCCTGTAGGATAATGTTGTGACTGTGCCAGAATGTGTATATCTTGTAGGATAATGTTGTGACTGTACCAGAGTGTGTATATCTTGTAGGATAATGTTGTGACTGTGCCAGAGTGTGTATATCTTGTAGGATAATGTTGTGACTGTGCCAGAGTGTGTATATCTTGTAGGATAATATTGTGACTGTGCCAGAGTGTGTATATCTTGTAGGATAATGTCGTGACTGTGCCTGAGTGTGTATATCTTGTAGGATAATGTTGTGACTGTGCCAGTGTGTACTGTAAGGTAGGTTGTATATCTCTAAGGGCGCTTTTTGATGTCCAGCTGATCTGGCGAATCCTCCTTTGTCTGATTTCATTTTGGACAGTCTTTGTGCTCCTTGAATATCATCCTGTGTCCATTGATGCTTTATCAGAATATATGCCGTAATTGTCGCTGAACGGTAAATGTTGATTATAATATAACCTGAATGTAAATTTTGGTAGTAATCTGTTTGCAAACGCTGTTTTGAAAAGTTGTTATTGCCTCTTGGCTGAATACCATCTTTGGACCCACTCACTCACCCAATTATTAAAGTTAAATAAATAATTAAACAAATATTAACCTACTCTTTCATCGTTTAATCTAGCAAGTATTGCTTTACTCTTCTTTCACTTTCATTAACAAATCTTCTGTTATGAATTAGTGTAAGCTTGATCGATTTTAACTCCTACAACAAAAAGAAATGTTCACTTAGGTGCTTTATTTAGTGCATTAATACCCTCCACTCCCACAAACCCCCCTCTAGGCGTCAGTGTCTCACCAGCAGCTGTACTGTATTTTCTTTTGGTAATAGACTAAATGCGATTGCCACATGTAGCGCTTTCAGACGTAATTTAGGCTAAAGGAAGATAATGTAAAGCAGAGTTAGTGTTACGATTACAAAACATACAAATTAACAGGAATGCTGCAGCAGTGTAACGAGGGAGTAGAAGATTACAAGCAATCTGCATTCAGTCTGATTTACACTGATACATGCATTATTACCCTGGTTCAATGCCCACAGTAAGCTTCTTCTTAATGTTGGTGAGACGTTATCTTTGTTCATATTTTGCACTCAATACTTACAGCCTGAGGCATCGGTCATGGAACACTAATTGTAGAACTATGACTTTCCCACCAAGCTAATAGCTTTATGTTTCAACTCAGGGTGCTGCTTGCCTTTCTTTTTAAATGTAATTGCCCTGAACAACCAGAGGGACGGCATCATACTCACCCTTGTTTTCCCACTGTACTTGTAACAGTTCTGTCTCAGGGCATGTTTGGGCGCTTACGATTAAATACTTAATCACATTACAATGTATGTTTTTACAGTCTCCAGAGTTTGTCCTTTTCTACTTTACAGCCATGATATACATATATTTTTTTTAATTTACATTGTCTTGTGTGTGTTTTGCACTTACGTGATTTTGGACTACTTAACACAGATATCATTCATTGCTTTTTTTGACTAGGTAAACTGAATGTAAAATCACAACCAACCCTATTTGAAGCTTTTTATGTCCGCTGTATATAGGTATTTGTTAAGTAATTAATCTCACTTTTTCAAGAGTGTACTCATGTAGTGTACTCTTTCTAAAAATTTACCCAACACAGTTTTGCAAGAAACTTAAATTTTCCTAGGAGCTAGAATTATGTGTACTTTTGCCAATAAACAATTCTGTGACTTAGTTGAAATGCTATAATTTCAGAGATATCCAGTTAGGATAGTTTCCTCTCTTAATTTATAACCGCAAGTTGAAAAAAATGGAAATCTGTTGATGACTCATGTTTTGTGTTACCTTGTGGCTTTCTTTGCCAAGAAAAAAGCAAATGGCTACCCAGGAGACTTAGAATCTTAAATTTCATATGAGGAGATTTTCAGAGAGAAAGTTTCAGAGAAGAAAGAAGAGGAACAGGGAACTCCAGGGGGTGGCAGTGTTGAAGCCATACTGATTTGAGGTACCATTGAAATTTCCTCTTGTGGAGTGGTAAAAGAGGGAGCATGGTAGTAGTGGAGGCCATAAATCCCAGAATCCTGAGGAACCCCCCTAGCTGTGGGGTAGGACAGAGGTAGAAGAGACTGGAAAACGGTCATTAGAGACAGAGTCTTGTGACTAGAAAGAGATGCCAACATGGGAATGGTCTGAAGCCTACATGCAAAGAAAACATGATCCTGGGAGGGAGTCAGAACTGATTTCTTGAGATTTATGGTGAACCCCAGACTGAGTAAAAGAAAAGTGATAAACTTGAGATCCAGCAACAGACTGCTGGGTGAAGGAGCTTGAATGAGCAGGTCGTCCAGATAAATCTGTATCCCAAAGCCTGTAAAAAGCAATGACAGGAGTGAGACATTTGGTGAATACCCATGGGCAGTAAAAAGGCCAAAGGGCAAAAGAGAGAAATGAAAATAGAAGGAAGAAACAGAGAAACGTAAAGATTTCTTTAACAGAGGGTGAATGATGATGTGAAGGTATGCGCCACTGACATGGAAGAGGAGGAGGAAAAAGGTCTGAAGAGAGAACATTTGGAAAGAAGGACTCTTGAGATAGGTTTTAAGCAGAGAAAGATCCAGAATTGGTCTCCATGTACCTCCTTCCCAGGAGCCAAAAACATTCTGGAGTAAAAATCCCTTTCCCACCTGGGTGGGTGGAACAAGCTTAATAGTGCCCTGATCCAAAAGGGATTGTAGAACCTCTGGTAAATGAAGAAGCTGTTCTCAGAGCAGTTGAGGAATGCCTGAAAAGGGAGGAAGGGATTTCCAAACCATGAAATACCCCTGACAAGTAACAGACTGTACCTAAGAATCTGACCTGATCCAGTACCAATTGGAAAGAGAGAGAAAAAGACAGAGACTAGATCTTGGCCAAGGGAAGGAAAGGCCAAATGTCAAATGGAGACATGCTTGTCCTGAAAGGAAGCCTTTTGAGATGAAGAAGTCTGAGTGGACTTAGCAGAAGGAATGCATCTAGATCTCTTATTACTTTTAGGAGGATGGCGAGTGTACATATGAACAAAGGCAGATTTAGAAGGGTAATACATTTGGAATTTGGGGATAGGGGAGACAAAAATATGTTTGAGTTCCTGCAAGGCCTTGCCCTTATCCTGGAGGGGCTTAAAGAGATCAACAGCAGTTGTCCCAAAAAGAGTTTTGTTGTCTAGAGGCGCATCCAAAAGTTTGTCTTTAATATCATCAAGTAAAGCATGAAGATGTAGCCAGGAGTAACACCTCATCACAGAACCAAAGACAGTAGCCCTGTAAGAGGCATCAGTAGCATCATAGCTGCATTTTGTAGAGTGACAGGCAATCTGGGAAGTGGACCCAAGCAGGGAAAGAGCAGAAGCCTTCCCATCAGAATCAGGAAGGTCAGACACCACCTTAGATATTTGGGAAAGAAGGGCCAAAACATACATGGTCATGTGAGTCTGGCAATTATTAGCCCTAAAAGACAGGGTAGCAGCAGTATAAACCTTCTTGCCCAACTTTTCCATGGCTCGACTCTCCTTATCTGAAGGAAGAAGCTTAGTAGATGGCAATAGTTTAGAATGTCTATCAAAAGAAATTGAGTCCATTGAGGGATCAGCAGAAGGGCAATTATACAAAACACTAGTAACCAAGTTCAAACACAAACTGTTTGTCCAAAAAAACGAGAATGAAGTAACGCCAATAAAGAGAATAAATTGCAGCTGCCCAAGAACCTCCACACTCACGTTGTTCCTTGAGTACAAGATAAACACCACCAAAGCGTACCGAAAAATCTTTTATTGACCTAGGTTTCGTTCATCCACGAACTTCATCAGAATACATTCAAATAATCATTCATTGCGTATTTATATCATTTGACTCATTCTTAATTGATTAATTGTTTCAAATTCCCTCCTTTTTTATTTAACTGGTTTAAAGGGGTAATGCTATATGTTGTTACAAAAACTTGCATCACATCATATATACACGTTCTTTACCTTCTCATTGTTATAAATACACATATTGAAATTAAAATAAAATAAACTACCTTAATTAAAATTGTGTTGTCATAAAAACTCATCTGTATGTGTGTACTTGCCTATATAAAACAGTAAACCATAACTATTAATATTAACACCCACATACCCTCATATTTAATCCCTAATTCCCCCTCCACGTACAGTTTGGTTTGACCAATATAAGTATGTAATGTAAACTCCCTTATTACATCCATTACTCTATACGTACTATAATATGCATTTTATAAGTTGTTTATTTTATCAAAAGTATACATGTCAAATATCCGTTGCTTATTAATTTTGCAATATTTATGACTTGTGCATACTTGACTTCTTATTTGTATACATATATGTACATATTCTTTGTTCATTAATACCACTCTTTCCTCTAATGTTCATCACTTTTATATCAGCAAAAATAAATACCCATGTTTCATATTTATCTACCAATCTCTTGTTCATTCATAAGATGTATCCTAAATACAAGTGTTACAAAATACTCCTAAGTTTATACTCCTTTTATATTCCATTTATGTTATTTATTCTTAATACGGGCAAGATTGTTGAATATTCATTTAATCCTGGACTAACATATGAATTTAATCCTATTTGCCATTTTAGCTCTTCACAATCTACATGATACTTTGTAATTCTTCCTTGTGGATCTTGTTGTATTTGATTAATAATACTAAATTTAAATAAATGATTCTTATTTTCTATAATGTGTCTTGCTAAAGCGTTAGTAGTTTTTTTATGATGTATATCTAATAGATGTTCTTTAATTCGATCCCTAAAGTACCTATTAGTTTTTCCTACATAAAACGCTTTGCATAGTTGACATAAAGCCACATAGACAACATTTTTTGTATAACAATTATAATGTCCTTTAATATTAATTTTACTATCATTCACTAACAATACATTATTTGTCTGATGTATATGTCTACATACAGTACATCTCCCACATTTATAGTTCCCTTTTTGTCTATTCATATTCATATCTATAATGTTATTGTGTTCCAATAACTGTTTAAATGATGGATTCTTTTTATATACAAATTTTAATGGTCCTTGAAAAAATTCCTTCCATGTGTTATTATTTGTTATTAATTCCCAATTTTTCCTAATAATCAATTCTATATATTTATACGAATCATTATAAGTAGTAATATAAAAAGGAATATTGTTATGCTGTTTAATATTATTTGTATCAAATGTATCTTTATTTATTATTAAATTGTTACTGCCAGATACCAAAATAGATGTGTATATGCCTTTGTATCTTTTTTCCTTCACTTCGTGACATATTTGTTCACAAAAACTTACCGGATACCCTCTATTTGTGAACAATTCCATGATGTACTGTAATTCATGATGAAAATCTTTTTCATCACTGACCATCCTGGCAGCCCTGACCATCTGTCCCTTAACTATGGCCTTTTTCTGATGGTCAGGGTGCCAGCTGTCAAAATGTAAATAAGCATTTGAAAATGTAGCCTTTCTGTGAATCTTTGTTTTCAAATTTTTTGTTTGTTCATCTAGTATAATGTTTATATCCAAATATGTTATATTATTTTTACTATATTGATGAGTAAATTTCAAAATCTAACTGTTGTGTTGATGTATTCCAGAAAGGATTTTAAAGTATTTTCATCATGATTCCAAATAATAAACACATCATCAATGTATCTAGTATACATCTGTATATATTGATAATATACTGATTGGAACAAATAATTATTTTCCCAGTAACTCATGATTAAATTCCATGGCTATTCCGCTTTTTTGATGATAATAGCTGCCTTCAAAAAATAAATAATTATTTTTAAGGACCATCTCCATCAAATTAATTAATGTATTAATTTTCTCTTGTTCATACAATTTTGTATCAAACAATTGCTCTTCTAGCCATATTAACCCTATATCATTTGGGATGCATGTATAAAGATTGCAGACATCAATTGTGACAAATATACATTCTCCTTCTATTTTGATTTTATTTAATCTATCCAAAAAATCCCATGAATCTTTAATTATATATGTAAATTTTGTCATGCTTTCTTTGAAATGGTAATCCAAGTAATGACTAATGTTACAAGTTTTACTTCTTTTTCCATCTACTATAGGTCGAAATTGTAGATTATTTAGGCCTTTGTGTATCTTTGGAATTCCAAAGATACCACTGTGTACATTTTGAAAATAATCATGTTCTTTTTCTGATATTTCTCCCTGATATAACATGTCATCCATTGTTGTGTCTATTCTCTTAAAGGCTATATTAACCTGATTCTTACTTACTTCCTCATAAGTATCACCCAATAACATGTTGGTCATATAATTGCTATAATCATTACTTTCAAGTATGACCATACCATTACCTTTATCAGGCCTCATAATTCTTATCTTAGTATTTTTACTTATTTCATCCAAAAGGCGTTGTTCATCTCGTGTCATATTATAATGCATTTGATTTCTATATGTTTTATGAAATCTTCTCATTTCATGTTCACTAATTTTTTCAAACATATTTATATCTTGGTTCATGGGTGGATTGAAGGTACTAGGTTTAGTGAAGATCTTATTGTGTTCATTAAAAATTTCCGTTTCATTTTGAAAAAATATTTTTAAATTTAATTTTCTTGTAAATAATTTTAAATCAATGATAGATTCCACTAGATTTCCTTTTTTACAAGGGACAAAACTAAATCCCTTAGCAAGTAATTCAACATGCTCTTTTTTTATATTAAAGCTAGAGTAATTAAAGACCCTAAAGTCTTTATTATTGTTAGTCATTATCACAGGATTATGCAAACTTGCCCGTACATTGCTATCAAATTCAATACTCCCATTACTCTCATTGCCATCATGTTGTACACCTTCATTACTTAAAATGTATATATCTGGGTTACTATCTATAAAGAAGTTGACTTCATGGATATTATTATCGTGATACTCTTCTTGTACATACTTTAATTTTTCCTGTTCTAAATGTGTGTCTGCACTTTCTACCTTATTGCACATGATATCTTCATATTCATATGTGCTTAGATTCAGTAATTCATTATATACTTCATAATTTGTAGATTCTAAAAGTGACTTCTTCACGGTATTATATGAAGTTATACAATGACCTAAATTGTCATTAATTGTCAAACTCACATTCTCATTGCTTATCAGATTTAAAGTGCCATTGTGCTTATTAAACTCGAGGTCTTCATTATTATGATTTTGCTTATGTGTACAACCATTATTATCAATGTCCATCAGCATTCCTGTATCATTCACTGTACTCACATTATTGTAACTACGATGTTCATGCATTTGTACATTACTCAGTTGTGTTGAATCAATATGCCTATCGTCCGTTTTTTTCAACAATTCGGCCTGTACTAACCTATTGCTTATTCCTATTTTTTTTTTATCATAGTTAAATTCTTGAACTAATGTCCCCCCCATCTTTGTTAAGGTTACATCGTCAAGCATACCATCAAGTCGTCCTTCTATTTTCAAACTTTCCTGACTGTTATACAATGCAGATGTACTATCGTACCTATTACAATACATATTAACCACATCTTTACAGTTCTTATTATTGATGTGATTGTTAGAAGTACTCACATGTGAAACGTTTACAGCATAATAAAGATGTAAGTCATTATGCTTCAGTGTACTTTGATACAAATAGTTCTGCTTGTTTTCGTGAAATACTGCATGGTAAGTTATTTCTTTTTCCACCGTTGCACTTTGTTCCCTAAAAAATTGTTGTTTTTTGGTTTGGCTCCTGTAACCCAATGTTCCTGTTGAAAATTTATGTTTTATTCGGTCAGACCTCCTTATACCATCCGTCGCCATGCTCCCATTGTTGTCTGCGGCGGCTCTTCTCCTTCTAGGGGTGGATTGACGTCATCCGTATCTTCCGTGGGACGTGCGTGTGCTCTGTTGCCATGGTTTGAGGCTGTACTTTGAACCGATTTGGGATATGTTTGTTTGTTGGCATATCTATTAATGTCTCTTTCTATTTTGGAATTTTTCTTGTGAAAAAGAATGTCACAACTGTGTGTGACATCGGCAATGATATGTGAGTACTGTTCATAGTTCTGATCAAACAACAAATCTTTAGAGATGTCTCCGTTGAGAACTTCAAGTTCATTAAGCAAATTTTCAATTGCAATGTTGTTATATTTAATGATGATTTCCATTAATTGAATACCACATTTATCAAAGAAGGCGTGTAATTCGTCAAGCATTAATGTTTGTCGTTCGCTACCATTTGGATATCTCCAAAGGCGAAGACCCTTTGGAACAATACCCAATTCTATGTTTCTAGTTAGGTAGCTATTTTCAAGTTGTGTTCTTTTTAACTTGAATAGCTTTACTTCGAACACCTTTAACATTTCTTGTATTGATTTACCAGAATTTGTTGTTTCCAAAACTGTACGTGGTATTGTAACATTTTGTTGAAAACTATAAGAATTCTTTCTTAAAAAGTCAAAGTTGTTACCGTTATGAAGGCATAACCGCCTTCCTGAATTACCTTGAGGTGTGGTATTTGGTGGTGTAGGCTGCGTTAGGGGTAAGCCTAAGCTATCCCCTGTGTTATTCACCGTTTCCGCTTCTTTAGATAGAATTTGCTGAATGAGAACCGAATGTTCTCTGAGGGTTTCCTGAATCTGCTGCAACACACTCCCGACGTCCACTGTGCCACTCTCGCCAGCCATAAACACTAGTAACCAAGTTCAAACACAAACTGTTTGTCCGAAGTAACGCCAATAAAGAGAATAAATTGCAGCTGCCCAAGAACCTCCACACTCACGTTGTTCCTTGAGTACAAGATAAACACCACCAAAGCGTACCGAAAAATCTTTTATTGACCTAGGTTTCGTTCATCCACGAACTTCATCAGAATACATTCAAATAATCATTCATTGCGTATTTATATCATTTGACTCATTCTTAATTGATTAATTGTTTCAAATTCCCTCCTTTTTTATTTAACTGGTTTAAAGGGGTAATGCTATATGTTGTTACAAAAACTTGCATCACATCATATATACACGTTCTTTACCTTCTCATTGTTATAAATACACATATTGAAATTAAAATAAAATAAACTACCTTAATTAAAATTGTGTTGTCATAAAAACTCATCTGTATGTGTGTACTTGCCTATATAAAACAGTAAACCATAACTATTAATATTAACACCCACATACCCTCATATTTAATCCCTAATTCCCCCTCCACGTACAGTTTGGTTTGACCAATATAAGTATGTAATGTAAACTCCCTTATTACATCCATTACTCTATACGTACTATAATATGCATTTTATAAGTTGTTTATTTTATCAAAAGTATACATGTCAAATATCCGTTGCTTATTAATTTATACAAAACAATTGCAATCCTC
The DNA here is from genome assembly GCF_019279795.1 of Protopterus annectens. Classification (NCBI taxonomy): domain Eukaryota; kingdom Metazoa; phylum Chordata; order Ceratodontiformes; family Protopteridae; genus Protopterus; species Protopterus annectens. The sequence continues at coordinate 39,576,622 of NC_056748.1, forward strand.
AGGCACCTTGTGGAACCTGTCAGCTTCTTGGGAGCTGAAGACAAAGAATCAAGAGCTACAGAGGCAGCCGTAAAGGTGTCCAAAAGAGCTATCAAAGCAGGAGGGACAGCAGATGGCATGGGAGACTCATAATACCTCTTTTGAATGTAAGAAACCTAAGAACAGTCTCAGTTAAAATATTTCATCATGGGGGGGCAATAGTACCATAAAAGATAACTCTTCCAAGGGAGAGTTTTGAGTCTAAGAATCCTCTTCCTAGGGGAAGGAATTTGAGAAGAGTAAACAGAGGATTCTTCTCCAAAATCTAAGTCCTTATCTAAAGAATTCACCTCCCTAGTTTTCTTAACAGAGGTGGAAGACCAGGGAGGGGCAAATACAGGCACCCCTTGGGGCGGCTTCAAGAAAATGAAAGCATTAAACAAACCCTAAGTAAAATCATGTCATTCACACTGTGGATCTTTAAAAATAGGGAGATATGTTTAGTTTTCTGCTTCTTCTTCTGCAGAACGTCTAGCCTAAATACACTCAGAGGTTCAGACCTTGGTGAAATTCAGTAATGGTAGTAAGGATCTCCTCCTTCATTAAATATGTGGAATCCCCCTCAGTCCCTTAGAAATGATCAGCCAAGGTTCCCCCTCAATGTCCATAGCAGATACTGGAAAAGCCTCCAAGGATGTACGAGAGTTCTGCTCCATGCTGGCTTCCCACAGGGTCACAGCAGAGGAATGCAAGGCAAACAAAAGACAGTCTTCAGGGCTTTCACTAACTTCTAGAGAGACAGCAACCAAATCAGGCTTATTCTTTTTGGCCTTCTTCTTGGCAGATGGCTGGCACTCGGGACAGGAGAATTTTGTCATATCCCCCTGAACCAACGGCTTAAGATGTTGGTTCTTGAGATATATGGACAAGGAGGATAAATGGTTATGTATGGTCTTTGGGACAAATGCTTGACAGATAGAGCACTAAATATGGTCTTGGGAATTGCCCAAGCAAATAAACACACTACTCGTGGTGGTTTTTATGGGACATCTTCCTCCCACACTGACATTTTCCCTTCCTGGATGACATGAACACAAATACAAGACAAAAAATGTAAAAAAGGCCAGAAGAAACCCCAGTGGTCTGAAAGCGTCCTGGTGACCAGCATAGAAGAAGGGCGTTCAGACTGATGTTTGATAATGGTGTTCGGATTGGCGGCAAAGAAGTTCTGATTGTTTGTGTCTGTAGATCACCTTTATGCTGTGTGTCTTACATAGGGAGTATATGTGTGTCATATGGTTCCTATAAAACCTAAATGCTTTGGTATACTAGCCAGATGTTGGGCTATCCTTGGCAAGAGATCCCTTATGTAAAGAATGCTGGAACAGTGAAGAGAGGGACATCTGCTGTTATGGCAAGGTTTTGCACAACTGTACTTTCCAGGGAATTCAGTTTGCAGTGTATGGTTCTGTCATAAAGCCCTGATCGCAGCCCATGTACTACAAATTCATCTAGCAGCTTGGAAGGGTAAAAGGGAGCAGCAAATGCTCACTCACCAAACTTAGGAAGAGGGGCTTGGTGCTATTATGGCTGTTTTACTGCATGTAAGCAGAGGGTTTAAGGTGAAACAGTAATAATCGGAGGCATGCGTGTGGCCTAGTAAGCTGGTGATGGCAGTACTCATTAGCATGTGAGTGGGAGCACTCAGTATACTGAGTCATCTGGAGCATTTCTCCCTGGGCCTCCACTGAAATCAGGCTCTGTGGAACCTAGTCGGACTTTCCCGGTCAACAAATGATAAATAAAAAAATAAAATAAAATAAATAAAGTATACAGGGAAGGGCAAAGTAGCCTCTTGTGGTGATGTGGTCACTTGTGTCAGCTACCAAGGGATAAGGTTAGGATTTGTACAAGAAAACCCCTGATGCCTGCTTGTTATTTATTAGGCCTTTTGATGTAGCAGGATGTCATACATCTGCAAAAGTGAAGAAATATATTTGTTGTTTTATAGTGTCTCTGCAGCTACAGAAATATAATTTTAAGGGAAGGCACCTAAAAAGTTCTCACTTAAAGCAATCTTGGCTGAAAACTGGAAAATTTGCACCCAGAAATGTGTTTTATTCTTTACTACAAGTAGATTAACTTGAAAATCTGGAGATTTAGTGTCCCAACATTTTTGTACATTGCTGGGGAAGAAGACAAAGGTATTCAAATCTTTTACTTTCCTCGATAAACAGACAGGCAGATTAGCAGTAAAATGTAAATGCCGTAATTATTGCCAGTCCTGAAGGAAGTTGCAATTTATTCGACACTTGTTCTTTACCAAAGCACAGTGTCCTACAGAGACTCAAGATGCACATGTTACTGACCTGAAGTTTAGAGTCAAAGACTGCAAATTTCAAGAGCTGCATGATTCTCCAAGTAGAACAGCTTGTGGTACAGGAAATGATGAAGCAAGCAGCGGTCTATAACTAAAATAAAATATGTATTCTACTTTTCTTCAGGGTGGCCAAGGTGGTGCAGCAGTTAGTGTTGCCACCTCAAAGCAAGAGGTTCTCTGGTTCGATTCTCGGCTGGGGTGTCTTCTGTGCGGAGTCTGCATGTTCTTCCTGTGGTCACGTGGGTTTCCTCTGGGTGCTCCGGTTGCCTCGCACATCCCAAAGACATGCTGTAGGTGGATTGGACACTCTAAATTGGCCCTAGGTGTGAGTGTGTGCATGTGTGTGCCTTCTGTGGGAGGTTGGGCGCCGGGCTGGCAACTCGACACTGTAAAACCCCACTGCGAATCATGAGCAGACAGGTGATCCGCTGTGGTGACCCTTAACCGGGAAAAGCCGAAAGAAGAAGATTCTGCCTTTCTTCTGCCACTCACAACTGTTAGCAGTAGACATTTAACCTGCTGCACACAATGTCTCACTGTAGCACTACGTTTAGTCTTGCTTTATTTCCTGGTTTCATTACTAAGGCCAACTGACTTCGTGTCTGTATTAGAGTATCTTGCTCAACTATCTTATTCCATCTTTGAGATAATCTGATGGGTCATCCATATCTGGACCTTCTAATGAGCTTAGGTTGGATAAGACCTTCTGAGCTGTGTCCTTCACTATTCACCCCCCCCCCCACTTCAGATGGGTTGGTCTACAGCTCTGAATGTTTGTCATCTGACATGTTTCCAACAGGCATATTTAAGTGCAGCAGAACTTTAGTTATTTTTCTAGCTTCCTCATCTTCCTTTTTTCCTTGGATTAACAAGAACTGCCCTAGAAATTGACTTGACTAGTTTTATATAGATGCCTAAATTTGTTGTACAGGGTAGGACCTAGAAGTCCCAACATTATGAACCACCATTGTGTTCGGTTCACATCATTCTTGTTGTGAGGATTCCTTAATCTCACAGTTCCTCCATGGAACACCATGTTTGGTCTTCTAAATTCTCTGTCATAGTACATATTTTGGTATTGTTTCCCAAGTTCTCATTTCTGTTTTAGATTTGGCGCTTTTTTGACTGAAACATCACCCATGAGATTGATAGATTTCTTTTTAGTCTTTTGCCTACAGGTATCAATACAGATGACAATCCTATAGGTTGTAGCTTGATTGGGCAATGCTCCAGGACTGCTAAATAGCATTCTTTTTTTTCTTCCTACAGGGCACATTTTTTCATGTCTTTATAATTCTATCTGCCTATTTTCTTGAAAGAGTTTTTGGCTCATGCTGTGCCTAATTTCATCTTCAGCCATGAGATTTTGAAAGTCCTGGCTCTTAAGATGATGATGACTTTTGCCTGAAATAAGAATGCATGGCATGGTATTAAATGCAGGGATTCCCTTTATAGCTGTTTTTCAGATTGTATCCTTAAACTTAACCGCTTTAGGTACTTGGAGTAGTAGTTCAGAAAGACACTGATTCATTCTGCCAAATGTAACTGCTTCCCTTCATAAAGCTGTCTTACTCCAGTATTCTGCCCTTTTTCTGCCTCTGCACCTTCTCCTCTCATATTTAACATGCTGCACAACCTTCTCCTCTGACAACTGTTGGCAGGAGACATTTAACCTGCTGCATAACCTTCTCCTCTGACAACTGTTGGCAGGAGACATTTAATCTGCTGCACAACCTCCTTCTCTCACAACTGTTGGCAGGAGACATTTAACCTGCTGCACAACCTTCTCCTCTGACAACTGTTGGCAGGAGACATTTAACCTGCTGCATAACCTTCTCCTCTGACAACTGTTGGCAGGAGACATTTAACCTGCTGCATAACCTTCTCCTCTGACAACTGTTGGCAGGAGACATTTAACCTGCTGCATAACCTTCTCCTCTGACAACTGTTGGCAGGAGACATTTAATCTGCTGCACAACCTCCTTCTCTCACAACTGTTGGCAGGAGACATTTAACCTGCTGCACAACCTTCTCCTCTGACAACTGTTGGCAGGAGACATTTAACCTGCTGCACAACCTCCTCCTCTCACAACTGTTGGCAGGAGACATTTAACCTGCTGCATAACCTTCTCCTCTGACAACTGTTGGCAGGAGACATTTTACCTGCTGCACAACCTCCTCCTCTCACAACTGTTGGCAGGAGACATTTAACCTGCTGCATAACCTTCTCCTCTCACAACTGTTGGCAGGAGACATTTAACCTGCTGCACAACCTCTTTCTCTCACAACTGTTGGCAGGAGACATTTAACCTGCTGCACAACCTTCTCTTCTCACAACTGTTGGCAGGAGACATTTAACCTGCTGCACAACCTTCTCCTCTCACAACTGTTGGCAGGAGACATTTAACCTGCTGCGCAACCTTCTCCTCTCACAACTGTTGGCAGGAGACATTTGACCTGCTGCACAACCTTCTCCTCTCACAGCTGTTGGCAGGAGACATTTAACCTGCTGCGCAACCTTCTCTTCTCACAACTGTTGGCAGGAGACATTTAACCTGCTGCACAACCTTCCCATCTCACAAGTGTTGGCAGGAGACATTTAACCTGCTGCACAACCTTCTCCTCTCACAGCTGTTGGCAGGAGACATTTAACCTGCTGCACAATCTTCTCCTCTCTCAGTGGTTGGCAGGAGAAATTTAACCTGCTGCACAACCTCCTCCTCTCACAACTGTTGGCAGGAGACATTTAACCTGCTGCACAACCTTCTCCTCTCACACCTGTTGGCAGGAGACATTTAACCTGCTGCACAACCTTCTCCTGTCACAACTGTTGGCAGGAGGCATTTAACCTGCTGTACAACCTTCCCATCTCTCAAGTGTTGGCAGGAGACATTTAACCTGCTGCACAACCTTCTCTTCTCAAAACTGTTGGCAGGAGAATTTAACCTGCTGTACAACCTTCCCATCTCACAAGTGTTGGCAGGAGACATTTAACCTGCTGCACAACCTCCTCCTCTCACAACTGTTGGCAGGAGACATTTAACCTGCTGCACAACCTTCCCATCTCACAAGTGTTGGCAGGAGACATTTAACCTGCTGCACAACCTTCTACTCTCACAACTGTTGGCAGGAGACATTTAACCTGCTGCACAACCTCCTCCTCTCACAACTGTTGGCAGGAGACATTTAACCTGCTGCACAACCTTCTCCTCACACACCTGTTGGCAGGAGACATTTAACCTGCTTCACAACCTCCTCCTCTCACAACTGTTGGCAGGAGACATTTAACCTGCTGCACAATCTTCTCCTCTCTCAGTGGTTGGCAGGAGACATTTAACCTGCTGCACAACCTCCTCCTCTCACAACTGTTGGCAGGAGATATTTAACCTGCTGCACAAACTTCTCCCGTCACAACTGTTGGCAGGAGACATTTAACCTGCTGCACAACCTTCCCATCTCAAAAGTGTTGGCAGGAGACATTTAACCTGCTGCACAACCTTCTCTTCTCAAAACTGTTGGCAGGAGAATTTAACCTGCTGTGTACAACCTTCCCATCTCACAAGTGTTGGCAGGAGACATTTAACCTTCTGCACAACCTTCTCCTCTCACAGCGGTTGGCAGGAGATATTTAACCTTCTGCACAACCTTCTGCTCTTACAACTGTTGGCAGGAGACATTTAACCTGCTTCACAACCTCCTCCTCTCACAACTGTTGGCAGGAGACATTTAACCTGCTGCACAATCTTCTCCTCTCTCAGTGGTTGGCAGGAGATATTTAACCTGCTGCACAACCTCTTCCTCTCACAACTGTTGGCAGGAGACATTTAACCTGCTGCACAAGCTTCTCCTCTCACACCTGTTGGCAGGAGACATTTAACCTGCTGCACAACCTTCTCCTGTCACAACTGTTGGCAGGAGACATTTAACCTGCTGCACAACCTTCCCATCTCACAAGTGTTGGCAGGAGACATTTAACCTGCTGCACAACCTTCTCCTCTCACAAGTGTTGGCAGGAGACATTTAACCTGCTGCACAACCTTCTCCTCTCACAGCTGTTGGCAGGAGACATTTAACCTGCTGCACAACGTCCTCCTCTCACAACTGTTGGCAGGAGACATTTAACCTGCTGCACAACCTTCTCCTCTAACAGCTGTTGGCAGGAGACATTTAACCTGCTGCACAACCTCCTCCTCTCACAACTGTTGGCAGGAGACATTTAACCTGCTGCACAACCTCCTCCTCTCACAATTGTTGGCAGGAGACATTTAACCTGCCGCACAACCTCCTCCTCTCACAACTGTTGGCAGGAGACATTTAACCTGCTGCACAACCTCCTCCTCTCACAACTGTTGGCAGGAGACATTTAACCTGCTGCACAACCTCCTCCTCTCACAACTGTTGGCAGGAGACATTTAACCTGCTGCACAATCTTCTCCTCTCACAACTGTTGGCAGGAGACATTTAAACTGCTGCACAACCTCCTCCTCTCACAACTGTTGGCAGGAGACATTTAACCTGCTGCACAATCTTCTCCTCTCTCAGTGGTTGGCAGGAGACATTTAACCTGCTGCACAACCTTCTCCTCTCACAGCTGTTGGCAGGAGACATTTAACCTGCTGCACAACCTTCTACTCTCACAACTGCTGGCAGGAGACATTTAACCTGCTGCACAACCTTCCCATCTCACAAGTGTTGGCAGGAGACATTTAACCTGCTGCACAACCTTCTCCTCTCACAGCTGTTGGCAGGAGACATTTAACCTGCTGCACAACCTTCTACTCTCACAACTGCTGGCAGGAGACATTTAACCTGCTGCACAACCTCCTACTTTCACAACTGTTGGCAGGAGACATTTAACCTGCTGCACAACCTTCTCCTCTCACAACTGTTGGCAGGAGACATTTAACCTGCTGCACAACCTTCTCCTGTCACAACTGTTGGCAGGAGACATTTAACCTGCTGCACAACCTTCCCATCTCACAAGTGTTGGCAGGGGACATTTAACCTGCTGCACAACCTCCTCCTCTCACAACTGTTGGCAGGAGACATTTAGCCTGCTGCACAACCTCCTCATCTCACAACTGTTGGCAGGAGACATTTAACCTGCTGCACAACCTTCTCCTCTCACAACTGTTGGCAGGAGACATTTAACCTGCTGCACAACCTTCTCCTTTCACAACTGTTGGCAGGAGACATTTAACCTGCTGCACAACCTTCTCCTCTCACAACTGTTGGCAGGAGACATTTAACCTGCTGCACAACCTTCTCCTCTAACAGCTGTTGGCAGGAGACATTTAACCTGCTGCACAACCTCCTCCTCTCACAACTGTTGGCAGGAGACATTTAACCTGCTGCACAACCTTCTACTCTCACAACTGTTGGCAGGAGACATTTAACCTGCTGCACAACCTTCTCCTCTAACAGCTGTTGGCAGGAGACATTTAACCTGCTGCACAACCTCCTCCTCTCACAACTGTTGGCAGGAGACATTTAACCTGCTGCACAACCTTCTCTTCTCACAACTGTTGGCAGGAGACATTTAACCTGCTGCACAACCTCCTCCTCTCACAATTGTTGGCAGGAGACATTTAACCTGCCGCACAACCTCCTCCTCTCACAACTGTTGGCAGGGGACATTTAACCTGCTGCACAACCTCCTCCTCTCACAACTGTTGGCAGGAGACATTTAACCTGCTGCACAACCTCCTCCTCTCACAACTGTTGGCAGGAGACATTTAACCTGCTGCACAATCTTCTCCTCTCACAACTGTTGGCAGGAGACATTTAACCTGCTGCACAACCTCCTCCTCTCACAACTGTTGGCAGGAGACATTTAACCTGCTGCACAATCTTCTCCTCTCTCAGTGGTTGGCAGGAGACATTTAACCTGCTGCACAACCTTCTCCTCTCACAGCTGTTGGCAGGAGACATTTAACCTGCTGCACAACCTTCTACTCTCACAACTGCTGGCAGGAGACATTTAACCTGCTGCACAACCTTCCCATCTCACAAGTGTTGGCAGGAGACATTTAACCTGCTGCACAACCTTCTCCTCTCACAGCTGTTGGCAGGAGACATTTAACCCGCTGCACAACCTTCTACTCTCACAACTGCTGGCAGGAGACATTTAACCTGCTGCACAACCTCCTACTCTCACAACTGTTGGCAGGAGACATTTAACCTGCTGCACAACCTTCTCCTCTCACAACTGTTGGCAGGAGACATTTAACCTGCTGCACAACCTTCTCCTGTCACAACTGTTGGCAGGAGACATTTAACCTGCTGCACAACCTTCCCATCTCACAAGTGTTGGCAGGGGACATTTAACCTGCTGCACAACCTCCTCCTCTCACAACTGTTGGCAGGAGACATTTAGCCTGCTGCACAACCTCCTCATCTCACAACTGTTGGCAGGAGACATTTAACCTGCTGCACAACCTTCTCCTCTCACAACTGTTGGCAGGAGACATTTAACCTGCTGCACAACCTTCTCCTTTCACAACTGTTGGCAGGAGACATTTAACCTGCTGCACAACCTTCTCCTCTCACAACTGTTGGCAGGAGACATTTAACCTGCTGCACAACCTTCTCCTCTAACAGCTGTTGGCAGGAGACATTTAACCTGCTGCACAACCTCCTCCTCTCACAACTGTTGGCAGGAGACATTTAACCTGCTGCACAACCTTCTACTCTCACAACTGTTGGCAGGAGACATTTAACCTGCTGCACAACCTTCTCCTTTAACAGCTGTTGGCAGGAGACATTTAACCTGCTGCACAACCTCCTCCTCTCACAACTGTTGGCAGGAGACATTTAACCTGCTGCACAACCTTCTCTTCTCACAACTGTTGGCAGGAGACATTTAACCTGCTGCACAACCTCCTCCTCTCACAATTGTTGGCAGGAGACATTTAACCTGCCGCACAACCTCCTCCTCTCACAACTGTTGGCAGGGGACATTTAACCTGCTGCACAACCTCCTCCTCTCACAACTGTTGGCAGGAGACATTTAACCTGCTGCACAACCTCCTCCTCTCACAACTGTTGTCAGGAGACATTTAACCTGCTGCACAATCTTCTCCTCTCACAACTGTTGGCAGGCGACATTTAACCTGCTGCACAACCTCCTCCTCTCACAACTGTTGGCAGGAGACATTTAACCTGCTGCACAATCTTCTCCTCTCTCAGTGGTTGGCAGGAGACATTTAACCTGCTGCACAACCTTCTCCTCTCACAGCTGTTGGCAGGAGACATTTAACCTGCTGCACAACCTTCTACTCTCACAACTGCTGGCAGGAGACATTTAACCTGCTGCACAACCTTCCCATCTCACAAGTGTTGGCAGGAGACATTTAACCTGCTGCACAACCTTCTCCTCTCACAGCTGTTGGCAGGAGACATTTAACCTGCTGCACAACCTTCTACTCTCACAACTGCTGGCAGGAGACATTTAACCTGCTGCACAACCTCCTACTCTCACAACTGTTGGCAGGAGACATTTAACCTGCTGCACAACCTTCTCCTCTCACAACTGTTGGCAGGAGACATTTAACCTGCTGCACAACCTTCTCCTGTCACAACTGTTGGCAGGAGACATTTAACCTGCTGCACAACCTTCCCATCTCACAAGTGTTGGCAGGGGACATATAGTTGTATATTACTTATAATCTTCATAGCTGCCACATTCTTTATTTATTTTTCTGATTTGCAGGAATGCATTTACTAATGGATATGAAATGAAGTGATGGGCACAGGGGTCAAGTGCTGTTATGTAACAAATGTGTTATGTCACTGTTTCTGTCATCATTACATCATCAGTGTGAAGCTACCCCTGAGTGTGAGATCATCCAAAAAACACACCCACATTTTTTTTTGACTGGTAGGAAGAATTAACCTATTCATATGGTCCATCGAGGAGGGCTATCTGTTAAATCAACTGATATTGTAAGAATCTGCTTTTGTTGTTAGTCTCAAACTACTTGTCTAGAAAACCTTGTTTCTTGTGTAGCATTACGTCTGCCCAACACATCTCTGAACTTCAGATACTGATGGTCCATTTTTATTCTTTTTTCTTTCAAAAGGTTGAATTTATCTACACACCAGCCCTTATTTTGCTCCCACGGTTTTATCTGTTCAGAACTTTAGTCTGTGACCCTGGGGAATTAATTGTTTTACTGTGGACGTTCGTCTCCAGCTGTTTTGCAATAGTAACACAAATGGCATATTTTAGTAAAGGATAAGCAGCTTTTTGTATCGCCGCCCAAGGTGGGAGAGGACAAGGAAATGTTTGCACTTTTTGCTTTCCGAGTATCCATCTAACTGCTTAGCCTTCTGTTAGGATTAATACGGTAAATCTGTGAAGTGTCACTGTACAAGAGGGTGTGGCCTCCATTGTTTTCTTCAGAAATGCCTGCATAGTCAGTATCCGCAAAGTAGGTGTTTGGCTTACAATTTGTCTTGTGTAAATAAATATGTAGTAGTAATACTTCAGCTCCACTCATTTACAACAGTTTTATTGTCATAGTTCAATATATTATGTAATGTGAACTTTGCATTGCAGTGATGATCTTGTCTGTGTATATACTTCCTGACAGCTTTATGTCTTTCATCAATTATTACTTATTCTGTTTGTTGCCGTTATGCTGTGCTTCCCTGGATCAGCCTACAATTGGGTCACTTTTGATTTGTGCACTACCCTGGCAAACATATATATAAATAAAATAACTAGTCCAGAACTCCAAATCTCCAATGTTTTGTTTTGCTAGACCTCATTTTGCAATTTGTAGCTTTAATATATTTTTCCTTCTCTTGCTTAATATCATGAAAGAGCTGGAGAGGGCATGAAAAGACCACCAATGTACACATGGAATGTCATGAAAAGACCACCAATGTACACATGGAATGTCAGAGGGAAAAGATTTGTTCACATGTACGTGTAGAGAGTAGGAATAAGTCCTATTGGTATCCTGAAAATATCATGCCACACGTGAAGAGTTTTGGTGAGTAGCTCACGTAACTGTGGTTGCACATTACCTGTGGAGGGAAGATGAATAAGCCACCTTTATCCAGGTGTGTTTAATGCAGGTATGGCTGATATGGTTGCACTGTTCAGTAGAACAGAGATGGACAGAGCCTGTAGCTCGGTTTGCATTAACAACACTCCTGTCAGGTGATATTACACACTCTGCACTGATGTTTGGGTTTCTTTCAAACAGCTGTTTCACCTTCATGTAGCATAAGTGGACAAACTTAATACATGATTACCGTTAATTTGACTGCATATGTTGCTAATAGTTGCAAAATCTGCAAGCGAATTCTGGGTTATAAACTCAAAGCCTGATTTGCATTACAAGTTGTGCAGGGCACAAAGTAGTTTGATGTCTTTAGTGCAGTCTAGATTACAAAATGCAGTGTAGCAGTCACATTTCTTCTAGCACACTTCATTTTTTAACATGGAAAAACTCTGAAATGTCATCATTTGTTGTCTTTTTGCACAGCTTATCAGTAACTACTTGTATTGTATTCCAGTAAAATTAATCCATTTCAGTATTTACCTATTTCATACCTCGCAAACTGTCCATATTTTCTAAGGCTGTCCAAATTTTTTTGGTCTGTCACTCATAAAATCTGTTTTTCTGTCAAATTACTGAAGATTGAAGTCATTAAATGGCATATGGTCAGATTCCAAAAGAGTTGCTCTAGGTTTAAGTCTGCCCTGATTCCGAAAAACCTGCTGTCATTGTGGGTGATTTGCTGTGCTATAAGGCCTAAACAGGCTTGCTATGGGGACAAGTCCAAAACAACTGCTCTAAGCCTGCTGTCATAAGTGGTCACTTACACTGAGAGCAAGCTTTTTGAAATCTGGACCACACATTTGAGTTTCATACCACATGTCCTTCAGCAAATGCATGCCTGCACAATTCCTGTTATTCTAGCAGCGTTCTAAGTTTATAAGAAAAATAGTTAGAATCTTTCCCTACTTTTGGGCATTTGTCCCTCATTATTTTGGGCTTTGCTCATATTTCTTGCTCTAAGAGGTTGGGAGGTATGGCTATTATATATGCTGTATTCCAGTAGTGAATGTTTCATTCTAACAGTGAAAGTCAGTTATGGCAGTTGATTAGTTTCTTTTTTTTCTCTTTCTTATAGTTTCATCTTCTACTTCCATTGTGTTACGCATCTGAAAACTTCGCAATGCTTGTGCTCCAAGTGCATCAGAGAAATATTTATTTATTTATTTTATTTATTTGCAGTTGGTTTACCAGGATAGTCCATTGGGCCAATAAGAACCCATTTTCAATGGAGTCCTGGGGAGAAAAGCTCCAAAACAAAGGTTACAAAGAGATTACAGCAGTTTACAATTTCAATCATTTGTAAGTTAAAGACAAAGCTTTAAAACACTGGTAAACAAAAAAGAATACAGCAGTTTACAATTGTGGTAATTTGTGGGTTCAAGACAGAACAAAGATTAAGCATTTACAAATTTTTTTTTTTTTTTTTCATTTTGTAGAAACACTAAGATTTAAGCAGGTATAATAAAAATGTTAAGGTTACATTTTGTAGAAAAACAAAGCATTGCTGCAGTAAATATATAGTTTCTTGAGCGAAATAGTAGAATAAAAGTATTATAAGATGTCATTACAGTTGGCTTATTCGGTGTCTGGTAAAAATTTTGTACACTACATTGTCTGCTCTGTTGCAATTGTTTCTTACTTTCTAAATTGAAATGCTTACCTTCTCTAGCCTGTATCATCTAAAATGTTTACCACCAGTTGTTCTTCCTAAAAGTGTTTGCTCTAACTGTAATGTGAACAGTACTCTGTCTACCACATATTGTATACTATATTTGTAAAATTCTTGTAATTATTGTAATATGGATGTAAATCCTACTGTAACCTTATTTGGAGCTTTTCTCCCTAGGACTCCATTGAAAATGGGTTCATTTGGCCCAATGGACTATGCTGGTAAACCAACTGCAACTAAACAAATAAATAAATAATAAATATGGTAAAGCTGCCCATAGGAAGTGAAGAATAGGCTAGGAGGGGTGGGAGCAGGAGCATTCCCATGAGGATGTTAGATGTGAGTGCAGTGATTTTTTAAAAGCAGGGACGTTGGTGGTGATACGGATGGAGGGAGGAAGGGAGTTCCATAGGCGTGCCAGGGCAAAGGACAGGAGGTTTTGTCCTGGAGAGTGACGGGGTTTGTACAGTTCTATTAGGTTTTGGTTATTAGATCTTAGGAGTCTTTGTGGCAGGTGCATTTTAAAGGCAGAGCAGAGAGAGGGACAGAGGGAGGGATGAAAAATTAGTTTATGAGCAAAAGTAAGCTGAGTATAGGAGAGATGGTTGGGAAGCTCTAGCCAGTTAAGTTTGTGGAGAGATGCACAGTGATGGGTAGATGATTTGTGGCTAGTTGCAAATTTGGCAATTTTATTATAACAAGAGGACAGTTTTGTTTTGAGAGAGGATTGTAGGTTTGTTAGCAGAGGGGCACCGTAAAGGAGGGAAGGGATGAGAAATGTAGCAGCAAGAGTGAGCTTAGTAGATGTAGTAAGGAATCGATTGTGTCGATAGAGCATGCCAAGTTTTTGGTGGGTTTTTTTTATGTTTAGTTGTAGGTGGTTATTGAATTTAAGCTGGTCGTCAATCTGGACTCCTAGTAGTTTGGTTTCAGATACCAGTTCAAGAGGTGTGTTATTCTGGCTAGCGATGGAAAATAGTTTTCTATCAATGGTGTTGGTTTTTGAGGGGGTAAATACCATAAGTTTGGTTTTTGATGCATTGAGTGCTAGATGATTGTCCATCATCCACTGTTCTGTGGTAGAGAAGGCGTCTTGAGTCAGTTTTAAGAGAGCAGGGATGGATGTGGCTGAACAGAAAATTGTGGAATCATCTGCATATTGAATAAGTTTAGCATGAGGTATTGAGTGGAAGAAATCATTTATAAATATATTGAAAAGGAGAGGACCTAAAATGGAACCTTGGGGGACACCAGTGGGTGTGTTAAGGAAAGAGGAGATGGCTTTTTTCCACTTGACAGCTTGTTGCCTGTTGGAGAGATAGCTGGTGAACCAATTGAGAGAGGAATGGGATAGGTTTAGGTTAGATAGTTTAGTTAGGAGAAAGTTATGAGAGATAGTATCAAAGGCCTTAGAGAGGTCAAGAAAGAGCGTAGATACAGTAGAGCCAGAATCTCTGGCTTTATTTACAGTTTCCAGGAAGGAAAGGAGGGCAGTCATGGTGCTGTGGCCGGGTCAGAATCCGTGTCGTGTGGGAGTTAGTAAGTTATTATCTAAGAGATAGGGAAGGAGTTGAAGATGAATACATTTCTCTAGAAGTTTTGATATAGGAGAGAGGATGGCAATGGGACGAAAGTTAGTAATATTGTTATTATTGCCTCCTTTGTGCAGGGGAATGATGAATGCCCTTTTCCAGAGATTGGGTACAAGACCTTCTTGGATAGAGTGATTGATTAGGATGCTGATGGGGAAGGCAATGGCTTCGGCAGCTATGCTGAGGAAGGATGAGGGAATGTTATCGGGGGCATTGGTGCATGGTTTTAGTTTTTGCAGGAGTTTTCTTATGGTAGAAGTAGGAATGGGTTTTAGGGAGAATGGTGGGAGTTGAGTGATTGGCGATGAAGGGGATGACAAGAGGGGGGATGCAGAAGCAGGGGGTGAGGTGTTATTAGAGAAGGATGAGGTTAGTTTGGTAATAGAGTCTATGAAAAAAGAGTTGAATTGGGTAGCCAGATCTATATCTAGTGCATTTGGGTCTGGGGTTGGGTTTTCTGCTGTGCCACGTTTTAGGAGGGTAGTGATGCCTTTCCAGAATTTTTGAGGATTGGTTTTGTGGTTGTTTTGGAGTAAGGAGAAGTAATTCTGTCGATCTGCTGTGATAAGTTTTTTTACGGAATTGCGGAGTGTTTTGAATTCATTAAGGATGGTTGGAGTTTTGCATCTTTGGTACTGTGCCCAGGTTTTGTCTCTAAGTCGCATGACAGTGTGTTTTTTGTTAGCCACGGGGCAGAGTTGTTTCATATTCTTTTGGTTTTTATGGGGGCAAGACTATCCAGTAGCTTAAGGAAAGTTGTATTGAAGTGTGCAACAGCATTGTCCAAGGGTAGTGTTTTTAGGGGGTTCCAGTTTATTGATTTTAGGGAGTCTGAGAAGGTTATTGGGTTGAAGTTTTTAAGGTTCCGAGTGCTGATGTAATTATGAGTTACATGTAATGGAGATGGAAGTCGTCTAGTGAAAATGGGAAGGTGGTCACTGAGGGAGTCAGGAAGAGTTCCACTATCAGTGTAGTAGTGGGGGTGAGAGACTAATATCCAGTCTAAGGTATTGTCACTGGAGAAGTCTTTAGAGGGCCTGGTAGTGAGGTTGATTAACTGAGAGTACCTATATAGGTTGATGTTTAGGGGGTGTATAGGAGAATTAATGGAAGACCAATTGATATTTGTGTTTCCCATGAGAATGGTTTCATTACTGATATTGGTAGAAAGCCAGGATAGGATATCCTCAAGTACAGAGGTATTATCTCCAGGGGGGGGTGTAAAGTGAGGCTATGCAAATTTGTTTGTGTTTATTTAATTGAAATAGAGCTAGAACTAATTCTGCATTGGAGAAGTGAGGAATGGGTTTGTTGTAGGGAGTAATGGAAAGGGTGGATGAGTAGAGTAGAGCTACCCCACCACCCTTCTTGTGGGCCCTGTCTTTTCTGATGATAGAGTAGTTTGGTGGCACTATTTCAATATCTTTTATGTCAGGTTTTAACCAGGTTTCAGAAATAGCTAAGATGTCAGGTTTGTTGTTGAGAAGCCAGGCATGGAGATTGGGGATTTTGTTAACTATGCTTTGGGAATTTAGAGAAGCAAATAGGATGGATTTAGATGTAGGGAAAGTAGTGTTTGGGCCTGGGTTAGGGTGTATATCTCCAGATAGTAGTATGATTGTTAGGTGTTGGATTATGTTGATGAGATGTTTGGATTGCCTTGTTTGTATATTGTATATTTTCAGGTTTGAGTAGATATTGATGGTTAAAGAGGGGTTAGAGAGTTTATAAGTTGAGGATAGTTTGTAGTGAAAAAATAGATGGGTATTAATGGGATATAGTCCAGAGGAGATTGCGACAAATGAGTGTAAGTGAGCTGAAGGGAGTGAGCTGGTTGTGTGAAGTAATGGTGTGTGATTTGTTGTGTTGGGCTGGGAAAGGTAGTGGATATAAGTAAGGCACAGAAGTAGTAATAGTTGGATTAAGAATGACAGAAGTTTTGTAAGCATGTTGAGGCTTAGCTAAGATAGAATATGTAGTGTTGGGAGAAGGGATTAGAAATATATATTGTGTTGTTAAATATGAAGGGAGGTGTGATGTGTGAGGAGGTGAATTATAGGGGTGTAGAAGATGGTGATGAAAGGGGAGAGGTATTATAGATAAAGAGGAAGTAGGAGTGGTAGGGAAAGGGGAGGGTGTAATACGTAGGGAGGAAGTAGGAGTGGTTAGGTGAGTATAAGTGTAGATGCACTGGGGTGGGTGGAATTTGGGGGTAGGGTAAGGGAGCGGAGTGAGCCCGCAGGGCGAACGGAGCGGGTTGGAACAATCCAAGATAGAGGGTCAGAGAAAAAAGTATCAGCAACAGGAGTCAGTAAAGAAGGTAGGTGGGTAGGTATTGTATGCTATATGGGAACACAGAAGTGAAGTTAACAAGGTGAGAAAGAGAGAGTTTGAGATATAGCAAGGAGAGAGTGGATGTAAAAAAACAGAAAAAAAAAGGTAGGGAGTATGTATATTTGTTAAGAAGAAATGGAAAGTATAGCCAGCGTTGGGTGCAGAAGCCACTAAAGAACTAGTTTCTTTCTAGGTATGTAGTGTGATAGGGTGCTGCCACCTAGTGGTAGTAGAAAGTGATAATAATGGATAAAGGTAAGAAGCGATATAAAGGCCTTAGGTGGAACTAAGTGGTTAAAAGGGTATAGTGTTAGGAGGGGGGGCTGTAATGAATGGTCCGTGGTAGGCTGATTTAAGGAACGCACTCTCAGTAGGGCAAACAAGCAGAAAAATGGGTAATAATAGTAGCGAAGCAGTGAGTACAGAGGTAATTTCTTTGGCTACATACATTCATACACAGTGTGATATAGGGAGTCCTTGCAGTATGTTGCTTCGTAGTAGGCCAGGGCTAGCAGGAAAACATTCAGGGAGTTCTTCTGGGTAAAAACAGTTGTTCTTCCTTTTGAGTATATAGGCAGGGAGGGAGTACCCAGGGTAGAATGCTGTAAAATAAAACAGAAGAGAGATACACAGTGGGTTAAGTTATTTGGGATAGCAAGTACTGAGTGATGAGGGATTGACAGAAGAACAAATAGTTAAGCAAGAGTCTGAGGAGTTGGAGAGTCAACTAGGATATAATTACATAGTGAGTAAGACAATGGAATAAAGTAAAGGCTGAGTGATAGACTGTATTGGGAGAGTTGCTAGAAGAGGAAGAAGTGGAAAGCCAAGGATAAGGTTAAAATACAACAGAGGGCCAGCCAGTGATAGACAGTTTATTCATACATTTTAATCACTTTACGTACCATGCAACTGAATAATGCAACAGGTATATCAAGAAAAAAGAAAGTACTAGTAACAAGCAAGTGTCTAACAGTGAGATACAGTATAACAAACTATGTGAAAAATAATAAAACACTGTTTCTATGTTTAAATGCACTTCAGGTAGAACATATAGGGTCGCCTTATAGCATTAAAGGAAAATACAATATGGCAGTGTAAGAGTCAAGATAATGCAAAACAATTGCTCTATGGGCCCGCCAGTTTTGCGGTCCCAGCCCCAAAATGTTTTAAAGACGCACTCTATCAATTGCCCAACTATATACTGCAAAGAAGACAATATGGCAGCATAAAAGTCCAAGAAGAAAATAGGTATATAAACGCTGTGTGGTCCCTCCAACTACGGGCACATCAAGCCCAGAAATGTCGTCCAGATTGCCTTGGTCAACTACCCAAACTATAGCTTAGATAAGGTACAATGTGGCAACATAAGAGGTAGGAAACATGTACAGGGAGCACTGAGGCTCCACCAAATTTGAGCACTTCAGCCCAGTATGTTTTAACAGACCCATTTACACAACTACCAAACTAATAAAGTAAAAGAATACCATGAGGTATCGTGAGAGCCTGGAAAAAATACAGAATGCTCTGTGAACCTGACAAACCAGCCGTTTAAGTCCAATAAGTTGAACTATACTCACTTGTACAACTACCCAGACTATAGCTTGGATGCATTACAAAATGGTAGAAAACCAGCCAGGACCAGGTAAATGCTCGGTTGACCCGCCAAAATCAGCCGTCACAGTTCAATAAAGAATAGTCAACATTAAAAAATGTAAAACACAGCAGATATACAAAAAGCCAAAAGAATTGCTGCTAAAATAAGCGATTCCATGTGCAAATGATGTAGCGACAGGTAGAGTAATCCACTATATCTACAAAGACAGAAGATATCCAGAAAGCAAACAAAAACGCTACAAATTAAGCGACTCCACGACCTAACGATATAGCTACAGGTACAGTAAGCTACTATATCTAGAAAGTCAGCAGATATGCAAAAAGCCAAAACACTCGCTACAAAAACAAGAGATTTTGCGTGCAAACAGTGTACCAACAGGTAGAGTAATCCACTTTATAAGAAACCCACATTTAGAGGGACAAGTATTTCCTGTCCAAATTCAAGATAAAGCATGGACAGCTGTTATGTATGCGAGTGTCGCACATAGATAGAGAGCTGGTGGCAAAGTTTGCTACAAGTAATGCTAGTCAAGTGTCAGTAATATTCTCTTTGCTATCAATGGGTTAGACAGAAACCAGCTATATTGCAACATAATCGTATCAGCATCTTAAAAACACATAGTTTACACGTTTGATGCTCAAAGCGCACCTATACAGTAATAAGCACACCTTCCCTTTTACAATGAGATAGTTAGACTCAAAGTCAGCAGTATATTTTACCTAAGATACATATGCATAGCACTTTAACCATTAGGACACAAAAAAGGTCAACAGTCTGTGTTTAAACTTACCAGAGAAGGTGATCCTTAGCAGCCTGACCACAGGATTGGGGAGAAGATGAATGCTGTTGGAGTTCTATTAAAAATGGCACCAGAATAAAGTGACGCCTAGAAATAAGCTCTGGGGGATGGTACCTAATAGGGGAGGGGATATATAGGAGGGTAGTGATAGGCTATGCGAGGACTGCGAGTAAGAGGGGAGAGAGAGAAACACAGTAGGTGGTAAGCAATCCAAGATAGAGGATCAGAGAAAAAAGTATCAACAACAAATAGTGTATGTAAAATTAATAGTGTATGTAAAATTAATATTACTAAGTCTCCTGCAGCTACAAATTTTGTAGCAGATGAGGGCAGATATGTGGCTCCTTTGCTTGGCATCATTTTGCTGTTGGTGAACCAGTTTTCCAGTATTTTGTTACTTTGCATTGAGTTAGCAGTTTTTGAGTGAAGAACTAAGGCAGAGCTGCTGCTGCGGCTGCATTTCAGCAGGCCTTGCAGTTGTAGGGGGGGTAGCCTGGATATTGAAATTGTATTCATACTGCTCTACTTGTTTTGGGGTCCTGCAAAGTTACTTTGTCTGGTATTTATTAGTACCACCTTCCTGATGTATGTGGCTAATTTGTGTACGTGCAGCTTTTGCAGGTTGCTGTCTTATGCCATTTTGTGTATGCAATTTGTATAAGCTCTGTAGTTCAGTTAAAAAGGTTAATTTTGCTTCCATTTAGGATGCTTCTTCCAGCATGTGTCACAAATTCCCCTCACCTCAACCTTCTTGGCACTTGCAGACTTCATCACATCAGTCATATTTTCCCATACAGTGGTCTAAAGTCATCTGCAGCTTGTACACAGGCTACCCCCCCCCCCCCAGGATTTTTGCTGCCCTCTTACAGGCAGTGCAGCCAAACTGAGCATTGAAAACTGTCTCTGCATGTGGCCTGGCTCACATGAGGGTCTATGGAGTTATGGGATCAGATCTGCACTTCTTTCTTTTTTTTACATATATTTTTTTTCCATTCATTCTCTGATAGCCCTCTTACATATTTTTATTACAGTAAAAACTGCTCTGCAATTATGATACTATTATAAATTAGATAAATTCGCCACTAACCTCCCAAACTGAACTTATCAATGCATAGCACTTCATAAACCCAACTGGCTAGAATTTCAACACCTTCTACACTGATCACAATTTAAAATAATACTCAACCTCATTTGTAAACGGGAATAAAATATTCAGAATTACATATTGTAAGACAGCATGACTCTTCAAGGCCATTTATGTAGCAGTAAAATGATTACAAACCCTATGTCTCATCTGAAGCCATCTAATGTTGATGTTTTCTCATACAGTGAATAATAGATATCTTCATTTTACTAATTTTATCTTTCATGCTGTCTCTGTACCCCTCTTTTATGTTTACATTTTTGTTTTGACTTTATGGCATCTTTTTACCCTGGAATACATTATTTGTTTTCTACGTATCCTTTCCTCCCCTAACCCAGCTCATGACACACTTTTCTTTCCATTTTATAGTTAAACTGTAAGCTAATTGTATTTCTCATCACGTAGGATTCAGAAGATTGCATATATATTGTAAATATAGTCATATGATACCTGTTTTGTTTTTAATGTTCTCTGTATATTCACGTCTATTATTTTTGTATAAGATACCTGACTGGACTTGATATTCTTTGTACACTGGAATTTTTCTCCCAGGGCCTCTGATAAAAAGGAAAAACAACAAGCAGCAACTAACACAAAGAAGTTAAATCTGATGAAAAGGGGCTTTTACAACTCAGATGGTTCCAGTCAAAATGTGAAATAAATAAAAATAAAATAAATACATTTCAGGGTTGCTGGAATGACGTGCCATATGCTAGCATTTACAGGGTTTAATTGAAGGCAGAGAAATTAATCCTGTGTAGTATATCAGTCTTTTGCAGATGAATCCAGTATCTGTGTGCCTGGGATGACATGATCGACAAGCCACAATGCTTTGCCATAGATGGCCTGCAACTGTCGTCCCTGGGATTCCGGATACTGGCTAAGGCTCTAGCCACCCCTATAGTGCCTTTTTTAGGCAAGGTTCAAATGACAAATTCACCACCCTAACAGGTACAGGCAAGAAGAATCTGAGGGTATTGCTACTCAATGCTAGAAGTCTAAACCTCAAAATGCACTCTCTCGAGGCACTCCTTAAAATGGAGAACATCGACATCTGTGCAGTGACAGAGACCTGGTTCAAGGCTCCAGAGAGCACCCCCGCATTACTAGGCTATAATTCATACCACACCTTTCGGCCACCTAACCTGGACCGAAACACTAAAGGCAGAGGTGTGTCCATATTCATTAAGGATATCCACACCTCCAGGCTAGTTGCTCAGCATAATGCATCTGAAATTATCCAAGTGCAACTAACTCTGGGCAAGACCTCAATCCAAATTGTAGCTTGCTACAGATCCCCCATCATGCCCCAGGATTCCCACTCCTCATTTCTTAATACACTGGAAAATATTAGAGTACAACCTAACACCCTAATAATGGGCGATTTCAACTACCCTACCATTAACTGGGAAAACTACTCATGTACCAACTCTTGTGCTCAACGTTTTCTGGAATTCATAAATTCCAATGCCATGGATCAACTTATCCACACCCCCACCAGGGGCAGCAGTATCTTAGACCTGGTTATTACCAACATGGGCAACCGGTGCTCCACACCAGAGGTCAGTTCCTTGTTGGTCAGATCGACCACAAGCTAATCACCCTAGGCATCCACATCCATCCCCCACCCCCATTAGTAGGGAAACCACAGTAAAAAATTTCTCCAAAGCCAACTTCACGCTTCTTAAGATAGAAGTGGCAAACTTCACGACACCCATGCTAACGGACAATAGAGGTATGACTGCTGAATCCTACACAAATGCACTTTATAAGCACTTACACGAGTGCATGGATCGTGCAATCCCTAACAGAACCAAGATGCTATCCTCCAAAAAAAGGAAGCCAGTCTGGTGGTCCCCTGCCATAAACAAACTCTACAACAGAAGAAAGAAACTGTTGCAAAAAAAGAGTAAAATCCCATGATTGGAGAAACTCCCTGGTCAGCCTCAATAAGAAGCTGAGATCCCTCATAAAGTCCTCCAAAGCTAGTTATGAAAACAAAATCGCCACTGACTCTAAAGACAACCACAAAACATTCTATAGCTATGTCAAGAATCTCAATGGCAGCACTCAGATCTGCTCTGAGTTACAGCACAATGGCACTAAATATACAGAACCAATTGATATTGCCAACATCCTGGCAGATAGGTTCAGTGCTAACTTTACCCCTCTGTCATCCCCTAAAGGGCCCATCTCTATACCAGAAGAATGCAAAGTTCCTGTAATCACGGCTGCACAGGTAAAAAACACACTATCCAAAGCCAAAAACACAGCATCCATGGGACCTGACAACATCCCAGGCTGTGTTCTACATGAACTACAGAAAGAACTGGCACCCCACCTAAGTACCATGTTCAATCATAGCCTCACCTCAGGCTGTGTGCCCACTGAATGGTGCATAGCAACAGTTATCCCACTCCACAAAGGAGGAGCCACCACAGAACCCAGAAACCACCGCCCCATTAGCCTAACGAGCCTGGTCTGCAAGGCTATGGAGCGTATTATCATGGAACTTATAAACAATGACATTGGTAATCTCCAAACTCAGGACCCCACCCAGTTCGGGTTTGTAAAAGGCAGATCATGTCTCCTAAACCTGATAGACTTCTTTGAAGCAATCACCAAAGCCATAGACGAGGGTAAGGTGATTCACATAGTCTATCTAGATCTCGCCAAGGCTTTCAACACCATCCCCCACTCTGGAATTATAGATAAACTCACTAAACTAGGTATACATCCCTATGTCACAAGGTGGGTTGCCAACTGGCTCACTGACAGAACCCAGACTGTGAAAGTAGCAGACTCCAAATCCAACTTCAGACCAGTGACAAGTGGAATACCACAGGGTTCAGTCCTGGGTCCTCTCCTGTTTGGTATCTACTTCTCTGAAGTACAGGCCAACACAGAAGGTCTTTGGCTAATGAAGTTCGCAGATGACTGCAAACTAAGAGCCATAATCAAAACTCCAAAAGATGTGGACATCCTACAAAAGGGCCTCGCTGAGACAGATGCCTGGTGTCAAAGCCATGGCCTCAAGCTCAATGCCAAAAAGTGCATTGTCATCACTTTTGGTAAAACCTCAGTACCCATGAACTACCACATAGGTGGTAGTTTACTTAACACCGAAAGTGTGATAAGAGACCTTGGGACACAGGTGGACAGAAGTCTCTCCTTTGATAATCACATCACCACAGTAGTCAGGAAATCCTTCTATGTGGCACACCTCATCACAAAAGGTTTCTCCTCCAGGAAAAAAGACGTCATTGTTCCCCTCTACTCATCACTCATTAGACCCATTATAGAGTACAATGCCCCTTTTGGTATGTACCTCACAAGACATCTACAACAACTGGAAAGGCCTCAGAAATACCTCACAAAGAGGATTACCAGCCTCAAAGAGATGCCCTATGCAGACCGTCTCAAAAAACTGCAGCTTTACTCCGTTCCATATCGCCTACTCAGAGGCGATCTCTGCCTAACACACAAAGCTATGTCAAACCCAGAGCTTTTAGACATGCTCCACTTAAAGAAATCCCAATTTCTATGAGCTACACATTCTAGGGACCTAAACCTCGTCACCACAATAAACAGAACATGCTGGAGGGATAGATTCCTGTCCCAGAGAGTTCCCATACTCTGGAACAAACTACCTAGCTATGTCAAACAAAGCTCCTCATTAGCACTCTTCAAGAAAAATCTCGATGATCAGATGGGAGATAGGAAATTCACCCCAGGGATCACTTCTGTGGCTCTGCTCGACAGTGGCACAGGAAAATAATTTTCTTGGGTGGCGAACGCCAGGGTACATTTGGCTAGGTTTATATGGGCCCTAGGGCCAATAGCCTAGTACCTACCTATGAAAGATGCAAACACTCTTTCTCTTTCACAAAGGGCATACATACCTACAGCCAGTCTGGGGGATCACCTGCATGACTGTAACACTAACCACAGTGTGTCATCCTGCCTCCCCCACAAAAGACACATAACAAGAGCATGTGCACACACATGCACACACACACACACACACACACACACACACACACACACACACACACACACACACACACACACACACACACCATTTCCTACTGCCGGTACTATATAGCAATTTACAACTCTGTTAGAAAACACTAGTTGCTACTGCCTTTCAGAATCTGAAGGCATTTTCTACTAAGAGTGGGCATCATGTATGTGGCCTTACTGCCTTACAACTTCACTGACACATGTATTCATTTCATTACCTGTACTGCAGGTTTTATAGTCAAGTGCCTAAGTAAGGAAGTTTGTGAGTAGCTCCAAAACACAATGATCTGCACCACCGAAGCATTGAAGATCTCATTTTGTGTCTGGGAATGTGACCACTGTCACCATTACAACAGCAGAAAGTTGCATTTACAGTATTGGTGGCCATCTTAGTGTGTCAGAGCAAATAGCAAGAGCTGTGTGAGGCAATATTTAAGAAAAGGTGTTTCTTGCATGAAAACGGTGTGTGATTCACTACAAATATCTCACCTAGAATATAACGTGTCAGTCACTTCAGACATATCAGTGATGTGCGATTCACTACAAATGTCTCACCTGGAATATAATGTGTCAGTCACTTCAGACATATCAGATAAAGTATAACTTTTCACTCACTACAGACATTTCACCAATATAACCATGAGTGAAACTTACTACAGATGTCTCACCTGGAGTGTATGTGCTCTCACTGCAGACATTTCACCTAGATAACCATGCGTGTCACTTACTGCATGTGTCTCACCTGGAGTGTATGTGCTGTCACTACAGACATTTCACCTAGATAATCATGCGTGTCACTTCGTACAGATGTCTCACCTGGAGTGTATGTGCTCTCACTATAGGCATTTCACCTAGATAACCATGCATGTCACTAAATACAGATATGTCATCTGGAGTGTATGTGCTCTCACTATAGGCATTTCACCAAGATAACCATGAGTGTCACTTACTAC
Source organism: Protopterus annectens (assembly GCF_019279795.1). Classification (NCBI taxonomy): domain Eukaryota; kingdom Metazoa; phylum Chordata; order Ceratodontiformes; family Protopteridae; genus Protopterus; species Protopterus annectens. Next base: position 39,602,187 of record NC_056748.1, read on the forward strand.
AGATGTCTCACCTGGATTGTATGTGCTCTCCCTGCAGATGTTTCACCTAGATAACCATGCATGTCACTTACTACAGATGTCTCACCTGGAGTGTATGTGCTCTCACTATAGGCATTTAACTCTGAGTATGTATGTCATTTACTACAGATGTTTTACTTGGGGCATATTTGTTACCGACTCTCACCTAGAGTAAATATGTCACTCATTACACACATTTCACCTAGATAACCATGCGTGTCGCTTTCTACAGATGTCTCACCTGGAGTGTATGTGCTCTCACTATTGGCATTTCGCTTAGATAACCATGCGTGTCACTTACTACAGATGTCTCACCTGGAGTGCATGTGCTGTCACTATAGACATTTCACCTGGATAACCATGCATGTCACTTACTACAGATGTCTCACCTGGAGTGTATGTGCTGTCATTACAGAAATTTCACCTAGATAACCGTGCGTCTCACTTACTACAGGTGTTTCACCTGGAGTGAATGTGCTCTCACTATAGGCATTTCACCTAGATAACCATGCATGTCACTTACTACAGATGTCTCACCTGGAGTGCATGTGCTGTCACTATAGACATTTCACCTGGATAACCATGCATGTCACTTACTACAGATGTCTCACCTGGAGTGTATGTGCTGTCATTACAGAAATTTCACCTAGATAACCGTGCGTCTCACTTACTACAGGTGTTTCACCTGGAGTGAATGTGCTCTCACTATAGGCATTTCACCTAGATAACCATGCATGTCACTTACTACAGGTGTCTCACCTGGAGTGAATGTGCTCTCACTATAGGCATTTCACCTAGATAACCATGCATGTCACTTACTACCGATGTCTCACCTGGAGTGTATGTGCTTTCACTACAGACATTTGACCTAGATAACCATGCATGCCACTTACTACAGATGGCTCACCTGGAGTGTATGTGCTGTCACTGCAGACATTTCACCTAGATAACCATGCGTGTCACTTACTGCATGTGTCTCACCTGGAGTGTATGTGCTGTCACTACAGACATTTCACCTAGATAACCATGCGTGTCACTTCGTACAGATGTCTCACCTGGAGTGTATGTGCTCTCACTATAGGCATTTCACCTAGATAACCATGCATGTCACTAAATACAGATATGTCATCTGGAGTGTATGTGCTCTCACTATAGGCATTTCACCAAGATAACCATGAGTGTCACTTACTACAGATGTCTCACCTGGATTGTATGTGCTCTCACTGCAGATGTTTCGCCTAGATAACCATGCATGTCACTTACTACAGATGTCTCACCTGGAGTGTATGTGCTCTCACTATAGGCATTTAACTCTGAGTATGTATGTCATTTACTACAGATGTTTTACTTGGGGCATATTTGTTACCAACTCTCACCTAGAGTAAATATGTCACTCATTACACACATTTCACCTAGATAACCATGCGTGTCGCTTTCTACAGATGTCTCACGTGGAGTGTATGTGCTCTCACTATTGGCATTTCACTTAGATAACCATGCGTGTCACTTACTACAGATGTCTCACCTGGAGTGTATGTGCTGTCATTACAGAAATTTCACCTAGATAACCATGCGTGTCACTTACTGCATGTGTCTCACCTGGAGTGTATGTGCTGTCACTACAGACATTTCACCTAGATAACCATGCGTGTCACTTCGTACAGATGTCTCACCTGGAGTGTATGTGCTCTCACTATAGGCATTTCACCTAGATAACCATGCATGTCACTAAATACAGATATGTCATCTGGAGTGTATGTGCTCTCACTATAGGCATTTCACCAAGATAACCATGAGTGTCACTTACTACAGATGTCTCACCTGGATTGTATGTGCTCTCCCTGCAGATGTTTCACCTAGATAACCATGCATGTCACTTACTACAGATGTCTCACCTGGAGTGTATGTGCTCTCACTATAGGCATTTAACTCTGAGTATGTATGTCATTTACTACAGATGTTTTACTTGGGGCATATTTGTTACCGACTCTCACCTAGAGTAAATATGTCACTCATTACACACATTTCACCTAGATAACCATGCGTGTCGCTTTCTACAGATGTCTCACCTGGAGTGTATGTGCTGTCATTACAGAAATTTCACCTAGATAACCATGCGTCTCACTTACTACAGGTGTTTCACCTGGAGTGAATGTGCTCTCAATATAGGCATTTCACCTAGATAACCATGCATGTCACTTACTACAGGTGTCTCACCTGGAGTGAATGTGCTCTCACTATAGGCATTTCACCTAGATAACCATGCATGTCACTTACTACCGATGTCTCACCTGGAGTGTATGTGCTTTCACTATAGGCATTTCACCTAGATAACCATGCATGCCACTAAATACAGATATGTCATCTGGAGTGTATGTGCTCTCACTATAGACATTTCACCTGGATACCCATGCATGTCACTTACTACAGATGTCTCACCTGGAGTGTATGTGCTGTCATTACAGAAATTTCACCTAGATAACCATGCGTGTCACTTACTGCATGTGTCTCACCTGGAGTGTATGTGCTGTCACTACAGACATTTCACCTAGATAACCATGCGTGTCACTTCGTACAGATGTCTCACCTGGAGTGTATGTGCTCTCACTATAGGCATTTCACCTAGATAACCATGCATGTCACTTACTACCGATGTCTCACCTGGAGTGTATGTGCTTTCACTACAGACATTTGACCTAGATAACCATGCATGCCACTTACTACAGATGGCTCACCTGGAGTGTATGTGCTGTCACTGCAGACATTTCACCTAGATAACCATGTGTGTCACTTACTGCATGTGTCTCACCTGGAGTGTATGTGCTGTCACTACAGACATTTCACCTAGATAACCATGCGTGTCACTTCGTACAGATGTCTCACCTGGAGTGTATGTGCTCTCACTATAGGCATTTCACCTAGATAACCATGCATGTCACTAAATACAGATATGTCATCTGGAGTGTATGTGCTCTCACTATAGGCATTTCACCAAGATAACCATGAGTGTCACTTACTACAGATGTCTCACCTGGATTGTATGTGCTCTCACTGCAGATGTTTCGCCTAGATAACCATGCATGTCACTTACTACAGATGTCTCACCTGGAGTGTATGTGCTCTCACTATAGGCATTTAACTCTGAGTATGTATGTCATTTACTACAGATGTTTTACTTGGGGCATATTTGTTACCGACTCTCACCTAGAGTAAATATGTCACTCATTACACACATTTTACCTAGATAACCATGCGTGTCGCTTTCTACAGATGTCTCACGTGGAGTGTATGTGCTCTCACTATTGGCATTTCACTTAGATAACCATGCGTGTCACTTACTACAGATGTCTCACCCGGAGTGTATGTGCTGTCACTATAGACATTTCACCTGGATAACCATGCATGTCACTTACTACAGATGTCTCACCTGGAGTGTATGTGCTGTCATTACAGAAATTTCACCTAGATAACCATGCATCTCACTTACTACAAGTGTTTCACCTGGAGTGAATGTGCTCTCACTATAGGCATTTCACCTAGATAACCATGCATGTCACTTACTACAGGTGTCTCACCTGGAGTGAATGTGCTCTCACTATAGGCATTTCACCTAGATAACCATGCATGTCACTTACTACCGATGTCTCACCTGGAGTGTATGTGCTCTCACTACAGACATTTCACCTAGATAACCATGCATACCACTTACTACAGATGGCTCACCTGGAGTGTATGTGCTGTCACTGCAGACATTTCACCTAGATGACCATGCGTGTCACTTACTACAGATGTCTGACCTGGAGTGTATGTCCTGTCACTATAGGCATTTAGCTCTGAGTATATATGTCATTTACTACAGATGTTTTACTTGGGGCATATTTGTTAACGACTCTTACCCAGAGTAAATGTGCCATTCATTACAGACATTTCACCTAGATAACCATGCGTGTCACTTACTACAGGTGTCTCACCCAGAGTGTATGTGCTCTCACTATAGGCATTTCACCTAGATAGGCATTTCACCTAGATAACCATGCGTGTCACTTACTAAAGGTGTCTCACCTGGAGTGTATGTGTTGTCACTGTAGGCATTTCACCTAGATAACCACACATGTCACTTACTACAGATGTCTCAACTGGAGTGTATGTGCTCTCACTACAGACATTTCACCTAGATAACCATGAGTGTCACTTATTACAGATGTCTCACCTAGAGTGTATGTGCTCTCACTACAGACATTTCACCTAGATAACCGTGCGTGTCACTTAGTACAAATGTCTCACCTGGAGTATATGTGCTCTCACTACATTCGTTTCACTTAGATAACCATGCGTGTCACTTACTACAGATGTCTCACCTGGAGTGTATATGCTGTCACTACAGACATCTCACTTAGACAGCCATGTGTCTCACTTACTACAGGTGTCTCACCTGGAGTGAATGTGCTCTCACTATAGGCATTTCACCTAGATAACCATGCATTTCACTTACTACAGATGTCTTACCTGGAGTGTATGTGCTCTCACCACAAACATTTCACTTAGATAACCATGCACGTCCCTTACTACCGATGTCTCATCTGGAGTGTATGTGCTCTCACTACAGATGTTTCACCTAGATAACTATTCATGTCACTTACTACCAATGTCTCACCTGGAGTGTATGTGCTGTCACTATAGGCATTTAACTCTGAGTATATATGTCATTTTCTACAGATGTTGTACTTGGGGCATATTTGTTACCGACTCTTACCCAGAGTAAATGCATCACTCTCTACAGGCATCTCACTTTAGGTATCATATTTGTCTGTCACTACAGACCGCTTACCTAGAGTGTGATATGTGTCACTTAGTACAGAACACTCACCAATAGTATGGCAGGTGTCGTTCACTGTAGAAATCTCACCTTGAGTATATGTGTCTCTCACTACCGACATCTCTTCTTGGTAACAGTGTGCCACTCGCTATAGATGTTTCACCTAGCATATGTCTCTCATTCACTACACACATCTCTTATAGAGTATATGTCTCTCTCTCACCTAGAGTATGATATCAGTTTTTGAACACCTTATTTCAGACTGTGGAGAAGAAGAGATGGGGGGGGGGTGGCTGTATGGTTTGACTATTCAGAAGAAGCTGTCAGGATGTACAAGTGTATCCTGAAAATTTGAATAGAAAAAGGAACAGAGTCCTTCATTACATCCTAAAAGGAGAGCAGTATAACTGTGTAGCAAATAGCATGTGTTGGCAGTACTGTTCAGAATGGTGTGAGAGAATTACAGTCATTTCCTCACTGAAAGGGTAGTGAACTTTTAAAATACGCTGTAAGAAAACTGAGCAGGTTGGGTAGCTCAGTAGTTAGCAAGGACACTTGCCTTTGGTGCTGGAAGATCAGAAAGCTGTGAGTTCTATTCCCACACTAGGTAGTTAGAGTAATTTTTCCAGTGCAACTTAAGAAGGTTGGTGCACTCCTGAGTATGCTGTCTTACAGATGAGACATTAAACTGAGACCCCATCTTCCTGACTTGGTGGTAGCTCAGGTGGATGTAAAAGATGCCAGGGCACATATCAAAAAAAGTTAAGGGGAAGTTCCCCCATTTCAGTATAAATACTACCTCAGGTCTCTCTTAAAATGAGGCCATTGACCAAGTGGACTAACCTGTTCAGCAAAGTGTAAATAAATAGAAACATCTTGAGTATTTAAGGAACATACTTAGCTATATATTAAACATCAGAAATGTTGGTGTCCATGCCTAAGCAGTTTCTGAAGAAGCGAATTTAGCAGGAAAGGTTCAGGATTGTAAGGCATGACTAGTCCTGTGCTACTAGTAACCAGCAGTCACCAGAGCTGCTAACTGGGCTTCCCCTCCCGGACTTGTTGATATTAGGTCATCTTGGTCACAGTCTGTGCTTTTTCCTTTTGTATCACACAGCTGGCTGTAGCTGCATAACCTTTTCACCTACAAACAGCAGTATCACTGCTGGTTGGTATTATAACAACTGTGGTTTGATTCCTGTGGGCAACATTTATCCAAAAGTCATATTCTTCAACACCATACCTGAACATTTCTAGGTGTCCTGCTACTGCTAAATGCTTGTCTGGTTTAATTCATGTTTGTCCTGTATTTTTACCAGTTAAAATTAGTATTTTAGGTACCAGGGATTAATTCAGGACACGGACATAACAGTTTATTTGTTTAAATAAAAAAAGCTGTTTGTCATCATGTTGGTCTTACAGATGGGTTTTCAGTCTAACTTTTAGGCAGTTGTTTGTATACCCAGTTTAGCACGAGTGGGGGGTGTATGTTGTTGCAGAATATTTCCAAAAACACTAAAATGACACTCATATAAATGATACATAGGGCTAAAGTCAAAAATCTGATTTCAGAAGTATAAAGTTTGTGACTGTATTCAAGAATTGCATACGTTTTAGTGAAATTCAGCAAACTTTTGTGCATTTGATGAGTGAAGTAAAAAAAAAAAAGTCAGATATTTGTAGGTTTCAGTGCATTCTAACTGATGTGTAAATTCTTCATAGTTTTAGCTATGTGCATACTTTTAAAAGCAGTTTTAGCTAAATCATTAGAGGAATGTCTACAATAAAAAAAAAACTGCATCCACTGATACTTGCTTAGGTTCTAATTTGGTCATTCAGGTTAATTTAAGTTTGTTTAATAAGCACTCAGAAGTTTGAATGCTGGTGATTCATGCAGAAAAAACACATGGCTTTTTGTGTAACTATTATTACATGGCTTTTCTTTTGTTCCATTTTAAGCCATCATCATAAAAAATTAAACAACAGAAAAGTGTTACATGCTAGAGAAGTGTGGATTATTTAAGCAATAACCGACGATGTGGTTTGGTATATTGAAGATTTACCCATGGTTAGCATGGTTTATTCACGAAGGCAAAGCCTGAGTGATTAAATAAAGCCAACCATGGGTAAATCTTCAATATACCACAACCACAGAGTCGGTTATTGCTATTATACAGTTACATTATTTAAGAAAAAAAAAACTTACTTTTCTTAAATAATGTCTTTGTATAATGGTGCATTATTGTTCTACCGGTGGTGGTATACTGCTTCCTTGTGTTGATGTACTGTGCATACGTATGGGACTTGCTTTCCAACGCATACCCAGTACATCAATGCTTTGAAACGGAAGCAACAGAGAAAAGAAAGTCTCCGTTGCTCTGTTTTTTTGTTTTGTGTTTTTAAATTAAAAAAATAAGTTTTGGACACTTTATACCAACGGACAAAAGTTTGAGCGACTGGACCTTTTTCCGTTGGTATAGTGTGGGATTTACAATGGGCACGCTGGCCAATCAGCGTGCACGTGTTGGAATGTTAATGACAGTGGGGTTATTGTATAATTTACAATACACCATGAGGGTATATAGAGCTGAATATTAAATGCAGAAGAGGTGAGGGTAATACAGGGAACAGCCTACTTACAGTAACATTACTGTAAAGTTACATTGTTTATAAATATCCCTGTCTTTTAGATCCCACAGTGTGTACCCCACTAGTCATTGAGGCTTGTGGTTTCTGTTTTCTAGTACAGAACTAATTAATCAAATTGTAAGGCAGTTGAAGTCATCGAGGCATAAAAATGAAAAATCTTTTATGGACATCTTTGTGCATGATGAAATTGCAGAGGTCTACAGGGAAGGATCGCATAAAAACAGAAACACATTTTATGTATGCAATGTATCAGTTTAATTATTTGTTCCTTTAACAGGTGACACATTCAGAGAGTGTATTATATCAGCATTTTATAACTGAGTAAGCCTATTTGTTAATCACAAACAAAGGTACAAATATTGGACTTTCTAACTGTGGATTCATGATTGATAAATTTAATATGGACAGCTGTTGTCAAATTATTTTTCTTTATTTTGGTTTCAAACATAGCCATGCAAATGAAATGTATGTCTTGCCACCTATATATCCAGATGCCCTTCAAGTTTGTCACTGATAGGTGCTTTTTTATGGGAAGTATTTCTGTAATAATAAGGCTGGGCTTGCAGATGTGAAGGAGAGAGAGAATTTACTCTGCAGTGAAGAGAATGAAGTCAGGAGTAAGGATAGAGCAGAAAGCTTTAATCTTTTCTGAAAACAGGGCTGAAACGTACAGTAAAGGCCAGGATGATTAATGAGTGGGGTGACCGCCATCAGAAGCCTCTCTGTGGCACACAATATGATTAGTAGGTGACAGGGGGCTGAAACAGCATCCACTCGGGCCTTATTTCTTTAACAGCTCAGCCTGCTCTATAATTAATGTCCCCAAGGGCTGACTGCAGGTCATGCGGGGGAAACCTGTCAGAACAGGTGCAAGTGACAAATTCAGCAGAAGATCCTTTCATAGGAGACACGGCATGGGAGAGAGGAGATGAAGAGATGGATTCCAGATGGGCTGTTTGACCTTTCTGTGCTTTGAGGAGCCTCAAAGCACCATGGGAATGAAATGTAGTAAGTGTCAGAAAACCTGCAGGTGCTTTCTGGTTCTGTAAGACTAACTCATGTTATCAACTTTTAGTTAACACA